>NC_086449.1:664251873-664466151 GCF_028390025.1 Pseudophryne corroboree | reverse complement strand
TTTATTTTACTAGTGTGGTTTGTGGCTCTATAATATGAATGAATATGTCTTTTAACAACAATAGTCAAGTCTACCAATGGACTTTTTAGTGAAACCCAATAGATAGCTTTATTTTCTCTTTGTTTACTCAAATATTGAATGCTTATGTCTTATAAATTTAGTAGGAAAGTATTCTAATGACTTGCTTATGACATCCGATAGAATATATTATGTTTAGTACCTTGGACACTGTAGCTTATTAACTTAAATATCTGATAAATTGCGTGTCTGGACTGCACAGTCTGGTCAGCACAGTTAGTAAGGTGTTGGGTTTGCACTGTTAAATTAAGACTGTCATTGGATCTAATCCCATGTTATCATGTTTTTATTTTACTAGTGTGGTTTGTGGCTCTATAATATGAATGCCTATGTCTTTTAACAACAATAGTCAAGTCTTCCAATGGACTTTTTAGTGAAAACCAATAGATAGCTTTATTTTCTCTTTGTTTACTAAAATATTGAATGATTATGTCTTTTAAATTTAGTAAGAAAGTATTCTAATGACTTGCTTATGACACCCCATAGAATATATTATGTTTAGTACCTTGGACACTGTAGCTTATTCACTTAAATCTCTGATAAATTGTGTGTCTGCTGTGCAGAGTCTGGTTAGCACAGTTAGTAAGGTGTTGGGTTTGCACTATCAAATTAAGACTGTCATTGGTTTGATTCCCATGTTATCATGTTTTTATTTTACTAGTGTGGTTTGTGGCTCTATAATATGAATGCCTAAGTATTTTAACAACAATAGTCAAGTCTTCCAATGGACTTTTTAGTGAAACCCAATAGATAGCTTTATTTTCTCTTTGTTTACTCAAATATTGAATGATTATGTCTTGTAAATTTAGTAGGAAAGTATTCTAATGACTTGCTTATGACACCCCATAGAATATATTATGTTTAGTACCTTGGACACTGTAGCTTATTCACTTAAATCTCTTATAAATTGTACGTCTGGTATGCACAGTTTGGTTAGTACAGTTAGTAATGTGTTGGGTTTGCACTATCAAATTAAAACTGTCATTGGTTCGAATCCCATGTAATCATGTTTTTATTTTACTAGTGTGGGTTCTGGCTCTATAATATGAATGCCTATGTCTTTTAACAACAATAGTCAAGTCTTCCAATGGACTTTTTAGTGAAAACCAATAGATAGCTTTATTTTCTCTTTGTTTACTAAAATATTGAATGCTTATGTCTTATAAATTTAGCAGGAAAGTATTCTAATGACTTGCTTATGACACCCCATAGAATATATTATGTTTAGTACCTTGGACACTGTAGCTTATTCACTTAAATCTCTGATAAATTGCATGTCTGGCATGCACAGTCTGGTTAGCACAGTTTGTAAGGTGTTGGGTTACCACTATGAAATTAAGACTGTCATTGGTTCGAATCCCATGTTATCATGTTTTTATTTTACTAGTGTGGTATGTGGCTCTATAATATGAATGCCTATGTCTTTTAACGACAATAGTCAAGTCTTCCAATGGACTTTTTAGTGAAACCCAATAGATAGCTTTATTTTCTCTTTGTTTACTAAAATATTGAATGATTATGTCTTTTAAATTTAGTAGGAAAGTATTCTAATGACTTGCTTATGACACCCCATAGAATATATTATGTTTAGTACCTTGGACACTGTAGCTTATTCACTTTAATCTCTGATAAATTCTGTGTCTGGTATGCACAGTCTGGTTAGCACAGTTAGAAAGATGTTGGGTTTGCACTATCAAATTAAGGCTGTCATTGGATCGAATCCCATGTTATCATTTTTTTATTTTACTAGTGTGGTTTGTGGCTCTATAATATGAATGCCTATGTCTTTTAACAACAATAGTCAAGTCTTCCTATGGACTTTTTAGTGAAACCCAATAGATAGCTTTATTTTCTCTTTGTTTACTCAAATATTGAATGCTTATGTCTTATAAATTTAGTAGGAAAGTATTCTAATGACTTGCTTATGACACCCCATAGAATATATTATGTTTAGTACCTTGGATACTGTAGCTTATTCTCTTAAATCTCTGATAAATTGTGCATCTGGTATGCACAGTCTGGTTAGAACAGTTAGTAAGGTGTTGTGTTTGCACTGTTAAATTAAGACTGTCATTGGATCTAATCCCATGTTATCATGTTTTTATTTTACTAGTATGGTTTGTGGCTCTATAATATGAATGCCTATGTCTTTTAACAACAATAGTCAAGTCTTCCAATGGACTTTTTAGTGAAACCCAATAGATAGCTTTATTTTCTCTTTGTTTACTAAAATATTGAATGATTATGTCTTTTAAATTTAGTAAGAAAGTATTCTAATGACTTGCTTATGACACCCCATAGAATATATTATGTTTAGTACCTTGGACACTGTAGCTTATTCACTTAAATCTCTGATAAATTATGTGCCTGGTATGCACAGTCTGGTCAGCACAGTTAGTAAGGTGTTGGGTTTGCACTGTTAATTTAAGACTGTCATTGGATCTAATCCCATGTTATCATGTTTTTATTTTACTAGTGTGGTTTGTGGCTCTATAATATGAATGCCTATGTCTTTTAACAACAATAGTCAAGTCTTCCAATGGACTTTTTAGTGAAACCCAATAGATAGCTTTATTTTCTCTTTGTTTACTAAAATATTGAATGCTTATGTCTTATAAATTTAGTAGGAAAGTATTCTAATGACTTGCTTATGACACCCCATAGAATATATTATGTTTAGTACCTTGGACACTGTAGCTTATTCACTTAAATCTCTGATAAATTGCATGTCTGGCATGCACAGTCTGGTTAGCACAGTTTGTAAGGTGTTGGGTTACCACTATGAAATAAAGACTGTCATTGGTTCGAATCCCATGTTATCATGTTTTTATTTTACTAGTGTGGTATGTGGCTCTATAATATGAATGCCTATGTCTTTTAATGACAATAGTCAAGTCTTCCAAAGGACTTTTTAGTGAAACCCAATAGATAGCTTTATTTTCTCTTTGTTTACTAAAATATTGAATGATTATGTCTTTTAAATTTAGTAGGAAAGTATTCTAATGACTTGCATATGACACCCCATAGAATATATTATGTTTAGTACCTTGGACACTGTAGCTTTTTCACTTAAATCTCTGATAAATTGCACATCTTGTATGCACGGTCTGGTTAGCACAGTTAGTAAGGTGTTGTGTTTGCACTATGAAATTATGACTGTCATTGGTCCGAATCCCATGTTATCATGTTTTTATTTTACTAGTGTGGTTTGTGGCTCTATAATATGAATGCCTATGTCTTTTAACAACAATAGTCAAGTCTACCAATGGACTTTTTAGTGAAACCCAATAGATAGCTTTATTTTCTCTTTGTTTACTCAAATATTGAATGCTTATGTCTTATAAATTTAGTAGGAAAGTATTCTAATGACTTGTTTATGACATCCGATAGAATATATTATGTTTAGTACCTTGGACACTGTAGCTTATTAACTTAAATCTCTGATAAATTGCGTGTCTGGACTGTACAGTCTGGTTAGCACAGTTAGTAAGGTGTTGGGTTTGCACTGTTAAATTAAGACTGTCATTGGATCTAATCCCATGTTATCATGTTTTTATTTTACTAGTGTGGTTTGTGGCTCTATAATATGAATGCCTATGTCTTTTAACAACAATAGTCAAGTCTTTCAATGGACTTTTTAGTGAAACCCAATAGATAGCTTTATTTTCTCTTTGTTTACTAAAATATTGAATGCTTATGTCTTTTAAATTTAGTAGGAAAGTATTCTAATGACTTGCTTATGACACCCCATAAAATATATTATGTTCAGTACCTTGGACTCTGTAGCTTATTCACTTAAATCTCTGATGAATTAGGTACCTGGTATGCACAGTCTGGTTAGCACAGTTAGTAAGGTGTTGGGTTTGCACTATCAAATTAAGACTGTCATTGGATCGAATTCCATGTTATCATGTTTTTATTTTACTAGTGTGGTTTGTGGCTCTATAATATGAATGCCTATGTCTTTTAACAACAATAGTCAAGTCTTCCAATGGACTTTTTAGTGAAAACCAATAGATAGCTTTATTTTCTCTTTGTTTACTCAAATATTGAATGCTTATGTCTTATAAATTTAGTAGGAAAGTATTCTAATGACTTGCTTATGACACCCCATAGAATATATTATGTTTAGTACCTTGGATACTGTAGCTTATTCTCTTAAATCTCTGATAAATTGTGCGTCTGGTATGCACAGTCTGGTTAGCACAGTTAGTAAGGTGTTGGGTTTGCACTATGAAATTATGACTGTCATTGGTCCGAATTCCATGTTATCATGTTTTTATTTTACTAGTGTGGTTTGTGGCTCTATAATATGAATGCCTATGTCTTTTAACAACAATAGTCAAGTCTACCAATGGACTTTTTAGTGAAACCCAATAGATAGCTTTATTTTCTCTTTGTTTACTCAAATATTGAATGCTTATGTCTTATAAATTTAGTAGGAAAGTATTCTAATGACTTGCTTATGACATCCAATAGAATATATTATGTTTAGTACCTTGGACACTGTAGCTTATTAACTTAAATCTCTGATAAATTGCGTGTCTGGAATGCACAGTCTGGTCAGCACAGTTAGTAAGGTGTTGGGTTTGCACTGTTAAATTAACACTGTCATTGGTTCGAAACCCATGTTATCATGTTTTTATTTTACTAGTGTGGTTTGTGGCTCTATAATATGAATGCCTATGTCTTTTAACAACAATAGTCAAGTCTTCCTATGGACTTTTTAGTGAAACCCAATAGATAGCTTTATTTTCTCTTTGTTTACTCAAATATTGAATGCTTATGTCTTATAAATTTAGTAGACAAGTATTCTAATGACTTGCTTATGACACCCCATAGAATATATTATGTTTAGTACCTTGGAAACTGTAGCTTATTCACTTAAATTTCTGATAAATTGTGCTTCTGGTATGCACAGTCTGGTTAGCACAGTTAGTAAGGTGTTGTGTTTGCACTATGAAATTATGACTGTCATTGGTCCGAATCCCATGTTATCATGTTTTTATTTTACTAGTGGGGTTTGTGGCTCTATAATATGAATGCCTAAGTATTTTAACAACAATAGTCAAGTCTTCCAATGGACTTTTTAGTGAAACCCAATAGATAGCTTTATTTTCTCTTTGTTTACTCAAATATTGAATGCTTATGTCTTGTAAATTTAGTAGGAAAGTATTCTAATGACTTGCTTATGACACCCCATAGAATATATTATGTTTAGTACCTTGGACACTGTAGCTTATTCACTTAAATCTCTAATAAATTGTCGTCTGGTATGCACAGTTTGGTTAGTACAGTTAGTAAGGTGTTGGGTTTGCACTATCAAATTAAAACTGTCATTGGTTCGAATCCCATGTAATCATGTTTTTATTTTACTAGTGTGGGTTGTGGCTCTATAATATGAATGCCTATGTCTTTTAACAACAATAGTCAAGTCTTCCAATGGACTTTTTAGTGAAACCCAATAGATAGCTTTATTTTCTCTTTGTTTACTAAAATATTGAATGCTTATGTCTTATAAATTTAGTAGGAAAGTATTCTAATGACTTGCTTATGACACCCCATAGAATATATTATGTTTAGTACCTTGGACACTGTAGCTTATTCACTTAAATCTCTGATAAATTGCATGTCTGGCATGCACAGTCTGGTTAGCACAGTTTGTAAGGTGTTGGGTTACCACTATGAAATTAAGACTGTCATTGGTTCGAATCCCATGTTATCATGTTTTTATTTTACTAGTGTGGTATGTGGCTCTATAATATGAATGCCTATGTCTTTTAACGACAATAGTCAAGTCTTCCAATGGACTTTTTAGTGAAAACCAATAGATAGCTTTATTTTCTCTTTGTTTACTCAAATATTGAATGCTTATGTCTTATAAATTTAGTAGGAAAGTATTCTAATGACTTGCTTATGACATCCGATAGAATATATTATGTTTAGTACCTTGGACACTGTAGCTTATTAACTTAAATCTCTGATAAATTGCGTGTCTGGACTGCACAGTCTGGTCAGCACAGTTAGTAAGGTGTTGGGTTTGCACTGTTAAATTAAGACTGTCATTGGATCTAATCCCATGTTATCATGTTTTTATTTTACTAGTGTGGTTTGTGGCTCTATAATATGAATGCCTATGTCTTTTAACAACAATAGTCAAGTCTTCCAATGGACTTTTTAGTGAAACCCAATAGATAGCTTTATTTTCTCTTTGTTTACTAAAATATTGAATGATTATGTCTTTTAAATTTAGTAAGAAAGTATTCTAATGACTTGCTTATGACACCCCATAGAATATATTATGTTTAGTACCTTGGACACTGTAGCTTATTCACTTAAATCTCTGATAAATTATGTGCCTGGTATGCACAGTCTGGTCAGCACAGTTAGTAAGGTGTTGGGTTTGCACTGTTAATTTAAGACTGTCATCGGATCTAATCCCATGTTATCATGTTTTTATTTTACTAGTGTGGTTTGTGGCTCTATAATATGAATGCCTATGTCTTTTAACAATAATAGTCAAGTCTTCCAATGGACTTTTTAGTGAAACCCAATAGATAGCTTTATTTTCTCTTTGTTTACTAAAATATTGAATGCTTATGTCTTATAAATTTAGTAGGAAAGTATTCTAATGACTTGCTTATGACACCCCATAGAATATATTATGTTTAGTACCTTGGACACTGTAGCTTATTCACTTAAATCTCTGATAAATTGCATGTCTGGCATGCACAGTCTGGTTAGCACAGTTTGTAAGGTGTTGGGTTACCACTATGAAATAAAGACTGTCACTGGTTCGAATCCCATGTTATCATGTTTTTATTTTACTAGTGTGGTATGTGGCTCTATAATATGAATGCCTATGTCTTTTAACGACAATAGTCAAGTCTTCCAAATGACTTTTTAGTGAAACCCAATAGATAGCTTTATTTTCTCTTTGTTTACTAAAATATTGAATGATTATGTCTTTTAAATTAAGTAGGAAAGTATTCTAATGACTTGTTTATGACATCCGATAGAATATATTATGTTTAGTACCTTGGACACTGTAGCTTATTAACTTAAATCTCTGATAAATTGCGTGTCTGGACTGCACAGTCTGGTTAGCACAGTTAGTAAGGTGTTGGGTTTGCACTGTTAAATTAAGACTGTCATTGGATCTAATCCCATGTTATCATGTTTTTATTTTACTAGTGTGGTTTGTGGCTCTATAATATGAATGCCTATGTCTTTTAACAACAATAGTCAAGTCTTTCAATGGACTTTTTAGTGAAACCCAATAGATAGCTTTATTTTCTCTTTGTTTACTAAAATATTGAATGCTTATGTCTTTTAAATTTAGTAGGAAAGTATTCTAATGACTTGCTTATGACACCCCATAAAATATATTATGTTTAGTACCTTGGACTCTGTAGCTTATTCACTTAAATCTCTGATACATTATGTGCCTGGTATGCACAGTCTGGTTAGCACAGTTAGTAAGGTGTTGGGTTTGCACTATCAAATTAAGACTGTCATTGGTTCGAATCCCATGTTATCATGTTTTTATTTTACTAGTGTGGTTTGTGGCTCTATAATATGAATGCCTATGTCTTTTAACAACAATAGTCAAGTCTTCCAATGGACTTTTTAGTGAAAACCAATAGATAGCTTTATTTTCTCTTTGTTTACTAAAATATTGAATGATTATGTCTTTTAAATTTAGTAAGAAAGTATTCTAATGACTTGCTTATGACACCCCATAGAATATATTATGTTTAGTACCTTGGACACTGTAGCTTATTCACTTAAATCTCTGATAAATTGCATGTCTGGCATGCACAGTCTGGTTAGCACAGTTTGTAAGGTGTTGGGTTACCACTATGAAATTAAGACTGTCATTGGTTCGAATCCCATGTTATCATGTTTTTATTTTACTAGTGTGGTATGTGGCTCTATAATATGAATGCCTATGTCTTTTAACGACAATAGGCAAGTCTTCCAATGGACTTTTTAGTGAAACCCAATAGATAGCTTTATTTTCTCTTTGTTTACTAAAATATTGAATGATTATGTCTTTTAAATTTAGTAGGAAAGTATTCTAATGACTTGCTTATGACACCCCATAGAATATATTATGTTTAGTACCTTGGACACTGTAGCTTATTCACTTAAATCTCTGATAAATTATCTGCCTGGTATGCACAGTCTGGTTAGCACAGTTAGTAAGGTGTTGGGTTTGCACTATCAAATTAAGGCTGTCGTTGGATCGAATCCCATGTTATCATGTTTTTATTTTACTAGTGTGGTTTGTGGCTCTATAATATGAATGCCTATGTCTTTTAACAACAATAGTCAAGTCTTCCTATGGACTTTTTAGTGAAACCCAATAGATAGCTTTATTTTCTCTTTGTTTACTCAAATATTGAATGCTTATGTCTTATAAATTTAGTAGGAAAGTATTCTAATGACTTGCTTATGACACCCCATAGAATATATTATGTTTAGTACCTTGGATACTGTAGCTTATTCTCTTAAATCTCTGATAAATTGTGCGTCTGGTATGCACAGTCTGGTTAGCACAGTTAGTAAGGTGTTGGGTTTGCACTATGAAATTATGACTGTCATTGGTCCGAATTCCATGTTATCATGTTTTTATTTTACTAGTGTGGTTTGTGGCTCTATAATATGAATGCCTATGTCTTTTAACAACAATAGTCAAGTCTACCAATGGACTTTTTAGTGAAACCCAATAGATAGCTTTATTTTCTCTTTGTTTACTCAAATATTGAATGCTTATGTCTTATAAATTTAGTAGGAAAGTATTCTAATGACTTGCTTATGACATCCAATAGAATATATTATGTTTAGTACCTTGGACACTGTAGCTTATTAACTTAAATCTCTGATAAATTGCGTGTCTGGAATGCACAGTCTGGTCAGCACAGTTAGTAAGGTGTTGGGTTTGCACTGTTAAATTAACACTGTCATTGGTTCGAAACCCATGTTATCATGTTTTTATTTTACTAGTGTGGTTTGTGGCTCTATAATATGAATGCCTATGTCTTTTAACAACAATAGTCAAGTCTTCCTATGGACTTTTTAGTGAAACCCAATAGATAGCTTTATTTTCTCTTTGTTTACTCAAATATTGAATGCTTATGTCTTATAAATTTAGTAGACAAGTATTCTAATGAATTGCTTATGACACCCCATAGAATATATTATGTTTAGTACCTTGGAAACTGTAGCTTATTCACTTAAATTTCTGATAAATTGTGCGTCTGGTATGCACAGTCTGGTTAGCACAGTTAGTAAGGTGTTGTGTTTGCACTATGAAATTATGACTGTCATTGGTCCGAATCCCATGTTATCATGTTTTTATTTTACTAGTGGGGTTTGTGGCTCTATAATATGAATGCCTAAGTATTTTAACAACAATAGTCAAGTCTTCCAATGGACTTTTTAGTGAAACCCAATAGATAGCTTTATTTTCTCTTTGTTTACTCAAATATTGAATGCTTATGTCTTGTAAATTTAGTAGGAAAGTATTCTAATGACTTGCTTATGACACCCCATAGAATATATTATGTTTAGTACCTTGGACACTGTAGCTTATTCACTTAAATCTCTAATAAATTGTCATCTGGTATGCACAGTTTGGTTAGTACAGTTAGTAAGGTGTTGGGTTTGCACTATCAAATTAAAACTGTCATTGGTTCGAATCCCATGTAATCATGTTTTTATTTTACTAGTGTGGGTTGTGGCTCTATAATATGAATGCCTATGTCTTTTAACAACAATAGTCAAGTCTTCCAATGGACTTTTTAGTGAAACCCGATAGATAGCTTTATTTTCTCTTTGTTTACTAAAATATTGAATGCTTATGTCTTATAAATTTAGTAGGAAAGTATTCTAATGACTTGCTTATGACACCCCATAGAATATATTATGTTTAGTACCTTGGACACTGTAGCTTATTCACTTAAATCTCTGATAAATTGCATGTCTGGCAAGCACAGTCTGGTTAGCACAGTTTGTAAGGTGTTGGGTTACCACTATGAAATTAAGACTGTCATTGGTTCGAATCCCATGTTATCATGTTTTTATTTTACTAGTGTGGTATGTGGCTCTATAATATGAATGCCTATGTCTTTTAACGACAATAGTCAAGTCTTCCAATGGACTTTTTAGTGAAAACCAATAGATAGCTTTATTTTCTCTTTGTTTACTAAAATATTGAATGCTTATGTCTTATAAATTTAGTAGGAAAGTATTCTAATGACTTGCTTATGACATCCAATAGAATATATTATGTTTAGTACCTTGGATACTGTAGCTTATTAACTTAAATCTCTGATAAATTGCATGTCTGGAATGCACAGTCTGGTCAGCACAGTTAGTAAGGTGTTGGGTTTGCACTGTTAAATTAAGACTGTCATTGGTTCGAAACCCATGTTATCATGTTTTTATTTTACTAGTGTGGTTTGTAGCTCTATAATATGAATGCCTATGTCTTTAAACAACAATAAGCAAGTCTTTCAATGGACTTTTTAGTGAAACCCAATAGATAGCTTTATTTTCTCTTTGTTTACTAAAATATTGAATGATTATGTCTTTTAAATTTAGTAGGAAAGTATTCTAATGACTTGCTTATGACACCCCATAGAATATATTATGTTTAGTACCTTGGACACTGTAGCTTATTCACTTAAATCTCTGATAAATTATGTGCCTGGTATGCACAGTCTGGTTAGCACAGTTAGTAAGGTGTTGGGTTTGCACTATCAAATTAAGGCTGTCGTTGGATCGAATCCCATGTTATCATGTTTTTATTTTACTAGTGTGGTTTGTGGCTCTATAATATGAATGCCTATGTCTTTTAACAACAATAGTCAAGTCTTCCTATGGACTTTTTAGTGAAACCCAATAGATAGCTTTATTTTCTCTTTGTTTACTCAAATATTGAATGCTTATGTCTTATAAATTTAGTAGGAAAGTATTCTAATGACTTGCTTATGACACCCCATAGAATATATTATGTTTAGTATCTTGGATACTGTAGCTTATTCTCTTAAATCTCTGATAAATTGTGCGTCTGGTATGCACAGTCTGGTTAGCACAGTTAGTAAGGTGTTGGGTTTGCACTATGAAATTATGACTGTCATTGGTCCGAATTCCATGTTATCATGTTTTTATTTTACTAGTGTGGTTTGTGGCTCTATAATATGAATGCCTATGTCTTTTAACAACAATAGTCAAGTCTACCAATGGACTTTTTAGTGAAACCCAATAGATAGCTTTATTTTCTCTTTGTTTACTCAAATATTGAATGCTTATGTCTTATAAATTTAGTAGGAAAGTATTCTAATGACTTGCTTATGACATCCAATAGAATATATTATGTTTAGTACCTTGGACACTGTAGCTTATTAACTTAAATCTCTGATAAATTGCGTGTCTGGAATGCACAGTCTGGTCAGCACAGTTAGTAAGGTGTTGGGTTTGCACTGTTAAATTAACACTGTCATTGGTTCGAAACCCATGTTATCATGTTTTTATTTTACTAGTGTGGTTTGTGGCTCTATAATATGAATGCCTATGTCTTTTAACAACAATAGTCAAGTCTTCCTATGGACTTTTTAGTGAAACCCAATAGATAGCTTTATTTTCTCTTTGTTTACTCAAATATTGAATGCTTATGTCTTATAAATTTAGTAGACAAGTATTCTAATGACTTGCTTATGACACCCCATAGAATATATTATGTTTAGTACCTTGGAAACTGTAGCTTATTCACTTAAATTTCTGATAAATTGTGCATCTGGTATGCACAGTCTGGTTAGCACAGTTAGTAAGGTGTTGTGTTTGCACTATGAAATTATGACTGTCATTGGTCCGAATCCCATGTTATCATGTTTTTATTTTACTAGTGGGGTTTGTGGCTCTATAATATGAATGCCTAAGTATTTTAACAACAATAGTCAAGTCTTCCAATGGACTTTTTAGTGAAACCCAATAGATAGCTTTATTTTCTCTTTGTTTACTCAAATATTGAATGCTTATGTCTTGTAAATTTAGTAGGAAAGTATTCTAATGACTTGCTTATGACACCCCATAGAATATATTATGTTTAGTACCTTGGACACTGTAGCTTATTCACTTAAATCTCTAATAAATTGTCGTCTGGTATGCACAGTTTGGTTAGTACAGTTAGTAAGGTGTTGGGTTTGCACTATCAAATTAAAACTGTCATTGGTTCGAATCCCATGTAATCATGTTTTTATTTTACTAGTGTGGGTTGTGGCTCTATAATATGAATGCCTATGTCTTTTAACAACAATAGTCAAGTCTTCCAATGGACTTTTTAGTGAAACCCAATAGATACCTTTATTTTCTCTTTGTTTACTAAAATATTGAATGCTTATGTCTTATAAATTTAGTAGGAAAGTATTCTAATGACTTGCTTATGACACCCCATAGAATATATTATGTTTAGTACCTTGGACACTGTAGCTTATTCACTTAAATCTCTGATAAATTGCATGTCTGGCATGCACAGTCTGGTTAGCACAGTTTGTAAGGTGTTGGGTTACCACTATGAAATTAAGACTGTCATTGGTTCGAATCCCATGTTATCATGTTTTTATTTTACTAGTGTGGTATGTGGCTCTATAATATGAATGCCTATGTCTTTTAACGACAATAGTCAAGTCTTCCAATGGACTTTTTAGTGAAAACCAATAGATAGCTTTATTTTCTCTTTGTTTACTCAAATATTGAATGCTTATGTCTTATAAATTTAGTAGGAAAGTATTCTAATGACTTGCTTATGACATCCGATAGAATATAATATGTTTAGTACCTTGGACACTGTAGCTTATTAACTTAAATCTCTGATAAATTGCGTGTCTGGACTGCACAGTCTGGTCAGCACAGTTAGTAAGGTGTTGGGTTTGCACTGTTAAATTAAGACTGTCATTGGATCTAATCCCATGTTATCATGTTTTTATTTTACTAGTGTGGTTTGTGGCTCTATAATATGAATGCCTATGTCTTTTAACAACAATAGTCAAGTCTTCCAATTGACTTTTTAGTGAAACCCAATAGATAGCTTTATTTTCTCTTTGTTTACTAAAATATTGAATGATTATGTCTTTTAAATTTAGTAAGAAAGTATTCTAACGACTTGCTTATGACACCCCATAGAATATATTATGTTTAGTACCTTGGACACTGTAGCTTATTCACTTAAATCTCTGATAAATTATGTGCCTGGTATGCACAGTCTGGTCAGCACAGTTAGTAAGGTGTTGGGTTTGCACTGTTAATTTAAGACTGTCATTGGATCTAATCCCATGTTATCATGTTTTTATTTTACTAGTGTGGTTTGTGGCTCTATAATATGAATGCCTATGTCTTTTAACAACAATAGTCAAGTCTTCCAATGGACTTTTTAGTGAAACCCAATAGATAGCTTTATTTTCTCTTTGTTTACTAAAATATTGAATGCTTATGTCTTATAAATTTAGTAGGAAAGTATTCTAATGACTTGCTTATGACACCCCATAGAATATATTATGTTTAGTACCTTGGACACTGTAGCTTATTCACTTAAATCTCTGATAAATTGCATGTCTGGCATGCACAGTCTGGTTAGCACAGTTTGTAAGGTGTTGGGTTACCACTATGAAATAAAGACTGTCACTGGTTCGAATCCCATGTTATCATGTTTTTATTTTACTAGTGTGGTATGTGGCTCTATAATATGAATGCCTATGTCTTTTAACGACAATAGTCAAGTCTTCCAAAGGACTTTTTAGTGAAACCCAATAGATAGCTTTATTTTCTCTTTGTTTACTAAAATATTGAATGATTATGTCTTTTAAATTTAGTAGGAAAGTATTCTAATGACTTCCATATGACACCCCATAGAATATATTATGTTTAGTACCTTGGACACTGTAGCTTTTTCACTTAAATCTCTGATAAATTGCACATCTTGTATGCACGGTCTGGTTAGCACAGTTAGTAAGGTGTTGTGTTTGCACTATGAAATTATGACTGTCATTGGTCCGAATCCCATGTTATCATGTTTTTATTTTACTAGTGGGGTTTGTGGCTCTATAATATGAATGCCTATGTCTTTTAACAACAATAGTCAAGTCTACCAATGGACTTTTTAGTGAAACCCAATAGATAGCTTTATTTTCTCTTTGTTTACTCAAATATTGAATGCTTATGTCTTATAAATTTAGTAGGAAAGTATTCTAATGACTTGTTTATGACATCCGATAGAATATATTATGTTTAGTACCTTGGACACTGTAGCTTATTAACTTAAATCTCTGATAAATTGCGTGTCTGGACTGCACAGTCTGGTAAGCACAGTTAGTAAGGTGTTGGGTTTGCACTGTTAAATTAAGACTGTCATTGGATCTAATCCCATGTTATCATGTTTTTATTTTACTAGTGTGGTTTGTGGCTCTATAATATGAATGCCTATGTCTTTTAACAACAATAGTCAAGTCTTTCAATGGACTTTTTAGTGAAACCCAATAGATAGCTTTATTTTCTCTTTGTTTACTAAAATATTGAATGCTTATGTCTTTTAAATTTAGTAGGAAAGTATTCTAATGACTTGCTTATGACACCCCATAAAATATATTATGTTTAGTACCTTGGACTCTGTAGCTTATTCACTTAAATCTCTGATAAATTATGTGCCTGGTATGCACAGTCTGGTTAGCACAGTTAGTAAGGTGTTGGGTTTGCACTATCAAATTAAGACTGTCATTGGATCGAATCCCATGTTATCATGTTTTTATTTTACTAGTGTGGTTTGTGGCTATATAATATGAATGCCTATGTCTTTTAACAACAATAGTCAAGTCTTCCAATGGACTTTTTAGTGAAAACCAATAGATAGCTTTATTTTCTCTTTGTTTACTAAAATATTGAATGATTATGTCTTTTAAATTTAGTAGGAAAGTATTCTAATGACTTGCTTATGACACCCCATAGAATATATTATGTTTAGTACCTTGGACACTGTAGCTTATTCACTTAAATCTCTGATAAATTATGTGCCTGGTATGCACAGTCTGGTTAGCACAGTTAGTAAGGTGTTGGGTTTGCACTATCAAATTAAGGCTGTCGTTGGATCGAATCCCATGTTATCATGTTTTTATTTTACTAGTGTGGTTTGTGGCTCTATAATATGAATGCCTATGTCTTTTAACAACAATAGTCAAGTCTTCCTATGGACTTTTTAGTGAAACCCAATAGATAGCTTTATTTTCTCTTTGTTTACTCAAATATTGAATGCTTATGTCTTATAAATTTAGTAGGAAAGTATTCTAATGACTTGCTTATGACACCCCATAGAATATATTATGTTTAGTACCTTGGATACTGTAGCTTATTCTCTTAAATCTCTGATAAATTGTGCGTCTGGTATGCACAGTCTGGTTAGCATAGTTAGTAAGGTGTTGGGTTTGCACTATGAAATTATGACTGTCATTGGTCCGAATTCCATGTTATCATGTTTTTATTTTACTAGTGTGGTTTGTGGCTCTATAATATGAATGCCTATGTCTTTTAACAACAATAGTCAAGTCTACCAATGGACTTTTTAGTGAAACCCAATAGATAGCTTTATTTTCTCTTTGTTTACTCAAATATTGAATGCTTATGTCTTATAAATTTAGTAGGAAAGTATTCTAATGACTTGCTTATGACATCCAATAGAATATATTATGTTTAGTACCTTGGAAACTGTAGCTTATTCACTTAAATTTCTGATAAATTGTGCGTCTGGTATGCACAGTCTGGTTAGCACAGTTAGTAAGGTGTTGTGTTTGCACTATGAAATTATGACTGTCATTGGTCCGAATCCCATGTTATCATGTTTTTATTTTACTAGTGGGGTTTGTGGCTCTATAATATGAATGCCTAAGTATTTTAACAACAATAGTCAAGTCTTCCAATGGACTTTTTAGTGAAACCCAATAGATAGCTTTATTTTCTCTTTGTTTACTCAAATATTGAATGCTTATGTCTTGTAAATTTAGTAGGAAAGTATTCTAATGACTTGCTTATGACACCCCATAGAATATATTATGTTTAGTACCTTGGACACTGTAGCTTATTCACTTAAATCTCTAATAAATTGTCGTCTGGTATGCACAGTTTGGTTAGTACAGTTAGTAAGGTGTTGGGTTTGCACTATCAAATTAAAACTGTCATTGGTTCGAATCCCATGTAATCATGTTTTTATTTTACTAGTGTGGGTTGTGGCTCTATAATATGAATGCCTATGTCTTTTAACAACAATAGTCAAGTCTTCCAATGGACTTTTTAGTGAAACCCAATAGATAGCTTTATTTTCTCTTTGTTTACTCAAATATTGAATGCTTATGTCTTATAAATTTATTAGGAAAGTATTCTAATGACTTGCTTATGACACCCCATAGAATATATTATGTTTAGTACCTTGGACACTGTAGCTTATTCACTTAAATCTCTGATAAATTGCATGTCTGGCATGCACAGTCTGGTTAGCACAGTTTGTAAGGTGTTGGGTTACCACTATGAAATTAAGACTGTCATTGGTTCGAATCCCATGTTATCATGTTTTTATTTTACTAGTGTGGTATGTGGCTCTATAATATGAATGCCTATGTCTTTTAACGACAATAGTCAAGTCTTCCAATGGACTTTTTAGTGAAAACCAATAGATAGCTTTATTTTCTCTTTGTTTACTCAAATATTGAATGCTTATGTCTTATAAATTTAGTAGGAAAGTATTCTAATGACTTGCTTATGACATCCGATAGAATATAATATGTTTAGTACCTTGGACACTGTAGCTATTTAACTTAAATCTCTGATAAATTGCATGTCTGGACTGCACAGTCTGGTCAGCACAGTTAGTAAGGTGTTGGGTTTGCACTGTTAAATTAAGACTGTCATTGGATCTAATCCCATGTTATCATGTTTTTATTTTACTAGTGTGGTTTGTGGCTCTATAATATGAATGCCTATGTCTTTTAACAACAATAGTCAAGTCTTCCAATGGACTTTTTAGTGAAACCCAATAGATAGCTTTATTTTCTCTTTGTTTACTAAAATATTGAATGATTATGTCTTTTAAATTTAGTAAGAAAGTATTCTAATGACTTGCTTATGACACCCCATAGAATATATTATGTTTAGTACCTTGGACACTGTAGCTTATTCACTTAAATCTCTGATAAATTATGTGCCTGGTATGCACAGTCTGGTCAGCACAGTTAGTAAGGTGTTGGGTTTGCACTGTTAATTTAAGACTGTCATTGGATCTAATCCCATGTTATCATGTTTTTATTTTACTAGTGTGGTTTGTGGCTCTATAATATGAATGCCTATGTCTTTTAACAACAATAGTCAAGTCTTCCAATGGACTTTTTAGTGAAACCCAATAGATAGCTTTATTTTCTCTTTGTTTACTAAAATATTGAATGCTTATGTCTTATAAATTTAGTAGGAAAGTATTCTAATGACTTGCTTATGACACCCCATAGAATATATTATGTTTAGTACCTTGGACACTGTAGCTTATTCACTTAAATCTCTGATAAATTGCATGTCTGGCATGCACGGTCTGGTTAGCACAGTTAGTAAGGTGTTGTGTTTGCACTTTGAAATTATGACTGTCATTGGTCCGAATCCCATGTTATCATGTTTTTATTTTACTAGTGTGGTTTGTGGCTCTATAATATGAATGCCTATGTCTTTTAACAACAATAGTCAAGTCTACCAATGGACTTTTTAGTGAAACCCAATAGATAGCTTTATTTTCTCTTTGTTTACTCAAATATTGAATGCTTATGTCTTATAAATTTAGTAGGAAAGTATTCTAATGACTTGTTTATGACATCCGATAGAATATATTATGTTTAGTACCTTGGACACTGTAGCTTATTAACTTAAATCTCTGATAAATTATGTGCCTGGTATGCACAGTCTGGTTAGCACAGTTAGTAAGGTGTTGGGTTTGCACTATCAAATTAAGACTGTCATTGGATTGAATCCCATGTTATCATGTTTTTATTTTACTAGTGTGGTTTGTGGCTATATAATATGAATGCCTATGTCTTTTAACAACAATAGTCAAGTCTTTCAATGGACTTTTTAGTGAAAACCAATAGATAGCTTTATTTTCTCTTTGTTTACTAAAATATTGAATGATTATGTCTTTTAAATTTAGTAAGAAAGTATTCTAATGACTTGCTTATGACACCCCATAGAATATATTATGTTTAGTACCTTGGACACTGTAGCTTATTCACTTAAATCTCTGATAAATTGCATGTCTGGCATGCACAGTCTGGTTTGCACAGTTTGTAAGGTGTTGGGTTACCACTATGAAATTAAGACTGTCATTGGTTCGAATCCCATGTTATCATGTTTTTATTTTACTAGTGTGGTATGTGGCTCTATAATATGAATGCCTATGTCTTTTAACGACAATAGGCAAGTCTTCCAATGGACTTTTTAGTGAAACCCAATAGATAGCTTTATTTTCTCTTTGTTTACTAAAATATTGAATGATTATGTCTTTTAAATTTAGTAGGAAAGTATTCTAATGACTTGCTTATGACACCCCATAGAATATATTATGTTTAGTACCTTGGACACTGTAGCTTATTCACTTAAATCTCTGATAAATTATGTGCCTGGTATGCACAGTCTGGTTAGCACAGTTAGTAAGGTGTTGGGTTTGCACTATCAAATTAAGGCTGTCGTTGGATCGAATCCCATGTTATTATGTTTTTATTTTACTAGTGTGGTTTGTGGCTCTATAATATGAATGCCTATGTCTTTTAACAACAATAGTCAAGTCTTCCTATGGACTTTTTAGTGAAACCCAATAGATAGCTTTATTTTCTCTTTGTTTACTAAAATATTGAATGATTATGTCTTTTAAATTTAGTAAGAAAGTATTCTAATGACTTGCTTATGACACCCCATAGAATATATTATGTTTAGTACCTTGGACACTGTAGCTTATTCACTTAAATCTCTGATAAATTATGTGCCTGGTATGCACAGTCTGGTCAGCACAGTTAGTAAGGTGTTGGGTTTGCACTGTTAATTTAAGACTGTCATTGGATCTAATCCCATGTTATCATGTTTTTATTTTACTAGTGTGGTTTGTGGCTCTATAATATGAATGCCTATGTCTTTTAACAACAATAGTCAAGTCTTCCAATGGACTTTTTAGTGAAACCCAATAGATAGCTTTATTTTCTCTTTGTTTACTAAAATATTGAATGCTTATGTCTTATAAATTTAGTAGGAAAGTATTCTAATGACTTGCTTATGACACCCCATAGAATATATTATGTTTAGTACCTTGGACACTGTAGCTTATTCACTTAAATCTCTGATAAATTGCATGTCTGGCATGCACGGTCTGGTTAGCACAGTTAGTAAGGTGTTGTGTTTGCACTTTGAAATTATGACTGTCATTGGTCCGAATCCCATGTTATCATGTTTTTATTTTACTAGTGTGGTTTGTGGCTCTATAATATGAATGCCTATGTCTTTTAACAACAATAGTCAAGTCTACCAATGGACTTTTTAGTGAAACCCAATAGATAGCTTTATTTTCTCTTTGTTTACTCAAATATTGAATGCTTATGTCTTATAAATTTAGTAGGAAAGTATTCTAATGACTTGTTTATGACATCCGATAGAATATATTATGTTTAGTACCTTGGACACTGTAGCTTATTAACTTAAATCTCTGATAAATTATGTGCCTGGTATGCACAGTCTGGTTAGCACAGTTAGTAAGGTGTTGGGTTTGCACTATCAAATTAAGACTGTCATTGGATTGAATCCCATGTTATCATGTTTTTATTTTACTAGTGTGGTTTGTGGCTATATAATATGAATGCCTATGTCTTTTAACAACAATAGTCAAGTCTTTCAATGGACTTTTTAGTGAAAACCAATAGATAGCTTTATTTTCTCTTTGTTTACTAAAATATTGAATGATTATGTCTTTTAAATTTAGTAAGAAAGTATTCTAATGACTTGCTTATGACACCCCATAGAATATATTATGTTTAGTACCTTGGACACTGTAGCTTATTCACTTAAATCTCTGATAAATTGCATGTCTGGCATGCACAGTCTGGTTAGCACAGTTTGTAAGGTGTTGGGTTACCACTATGAAATTAAGACTGTCATTGGTTCGAATCCCATGTTATCATGTTTTTATTTTACTAGTGTGGTATGTGGCTCTATAATATGAATGCCTATGTCTTTTAACGACAATAGGCAAGTCTTCCAATGGACTTTTTAGTGAAACCCAATAGATAGCTTTATTTTCTCTTTGTTTACTAAAATATTGAATGATTATGTCTTTTAAATTTAGTAGGAAAGTATTCTAATGACTTGCTTATGACACCCCATAGAATATATTATGTTTAGTACCTTGGACACTGTAGCTTATTCACTTAAATCTCTGATAAATTATGTGCCTGGTATGCACAGTCTGGTTAGCACAGTTAGTAAGGTGTTGGGTTTGCACTATCAAATTAAGGCTGTCGTTGGATCGAATCCCATGTTATCATGTTTTTATTTTACTAGTGTGGTTTGTGGCTCTATAATATGAATGCCTATGTCTTTTAACAACAATAGTCAAGTCTTCCTATGGACTTTTTAGTGAAACCCAATAGATAGCTTTATTTTCTCTTTGTTTACTCAAATATTGAATGCTTATGTCTTATAAATTTAGTAGGAAAGTATTCTAATGACTTGCTTATGACACCCCATAGAATATATTATGTTTAGTACCTTGGATACTGTAGCTTATTCTCTTAAATCTCTGATAAATTGTGCGTCTGGTATGCACAGTCTGGTTAGCACAGTTAGTAAGGTGTTGGGTTTGCACTATGAAATTATGACTGTCATTGGTCCGAATTCCATGTTATCATGTTTTTATTTTACTAGTGTGGTTTGTGGCTCTATAATATGAATGCCTATGTCTTTTAACAACAATAGTCAAGTCTACCAATGGACTTTTTAGTGAAACCCAATAGATAGCTTTATTTTCTCTTTGTTTACTCAAATATTGAATGCTTATGTCTTATAAATTTAGTAGGAAAGTATTCTAATGACTTGCTTATGACATCCAATAGAATATATTATGTTTAGTACCTTGGACACTGTAGCTTATTAACTTAAATCTCTGATAAATTGCGTGTCTGGAATGCACAGTCTGGTCAGCACAGTTAGTAAGGTGTTGGGTTTGCACTGTTAAATTAACACTGTCATTGGTTCGAAACCCATGTTATCATGTTTTTATTTTACTAGTGTGGTTTGTGGCTCTATAATATGAATGCCTATGTCTTTTAACAACAATAGTCAAGTCTTCCTATGGACTTTTTAGTGAAACCCAATAGATAGCTTTATTTTCTCTTTGTTTACTCAAATATTGAATGCTTATGTCTTATAAATTTAGTAGACAAGTATTCTAATGACTTGCTTATGACACCCCATAGAATATATTATGTTTAGTACCTTGGAAACTGTAGCTTATTCACTTAAATTTCTGATAAATTGTGCGTCTGGTATGCACAGTCTGGTTAGCACAGTTAGTAAGGTGTTGTGTTTGCACTATGAAATTATGACTGTCATTGGTCCGAATCCCATGTTATCATGTTTTTATTTTACTAGTGGGTTTGTGGCTCTATAATATGAATGCCTAAGTATTTTAACAACAATAGTCAAGTCTTCCAATGGACTTTTTAGTGAAACCCAATAGATAGCTTTATTTTCTCTTTGTTTACTCAAATATTGAATGCTTATGTCTTGTAAATTTAGTAGGAAAGTATTCTAATGACTTGCTTATGACACCCCATAGAATATATTATGTTTAGTACCTTGGACACTGTAGCTTATTCACTTAAATCTCTGATAAATTATGTGCCTGGTATGCACAGTCTGGTTAGCACAGTTAGTAAGGTGTTGGGTTTGCACTATCAAATTAAGGCTGTCGTTGGATCGAATCCCATGTTATCATGTTTTTATTTTACTAGTGTGGTTTGTGGCTCTATAATATGAATGCCTATGTCTTTTAACAACAATAGTCAAGTCTTCCTATGGACTTTTTAGTGAAACCCAATAGATAGCTTTATTTTCTCTTTGTTTACTCAAATATTGAATGCTTATGTCTTATAAATTTAGTAGGAAAGTATTCTAATGACTTGCTTATGACACCCCATAGAATATATTATGTTTAGTACCTTGGATACTGTAGCTTATTCTCTTAAATCTCTGATAAATTGTGCGTCTGGTATGCACAGTCTGGTTAGCACAGTTAGTAAGGTGTTGGGTTTGCACTATGAAATTATGACTGTCATTGGTCCGAATTCCATGTTATCATGTTTTTATTTTACTAGTGTGGTTTGTGGCTCTATAATATGAATGCCTATGTCTTTTAACAACAATAGTCAAGTCTACCAATGGACTTTTTAGTGAAACCCAATAGATAGCTTTATTTTCTCTTTGTTTACTCAAATATTGAATGCTTATGTCTTATAAATTTAGTAGGAAAGTATTCTAATGACTTGCTTATGACATCCAATAGAATATATTATGTTTAGTACCTTGGACACTGTAGCTTATTAACTTAAATCTCTGATAAATTGCGTGTCTGGAATGCACAGTCTGGTCAGCACAGTTAGTAAGGTGTTGGGTTTGCACTGTTAAATTAACACTGTCATTGGTTCGAAACCCATGTTATCATGTTTTTATTTTACTAGTGTGGTTTGTGGCTCTATAATATGAATGCCTATGTCTTTTAACAACAATAGTCAAGTCTTCCTATGGACTTTTTAGTGAAACCCAATAGATAGCTTTATTTTCTCTTTGTTTACTCAAATATTGAATGCTTATGTCTTATAAATTTAGTAGACAAGTATTCTAATGACTTGCTTATGACACCCCATAGAATATATTATGTTTAGTACCTTGGAAACTGTAGCTTATTCACTTAAATTTCTGATAAATTGTGCGTCTGGTATGCACAGTCTGGTTAGCACAGTTAGTAAGGTGTTGTGTTTGCACTATGAAATTATGACTGTCATTGGTCCGAATCCCATGTTATCATGTTTTTATTTTACTAGTGGGGTTTGTGGCTCTATAATATGAATGCCTAAGTATTTTAACAACAATAGTCAAGTCTTCCAATGGACTTTTTAGTGAAACCCAATAGATAGCTTTATTTTCTCTTTGTTTACTCAAATATTGAATGCTTATGTCTTGTAAATTTAGTAGGAAAGTATTCTAATGACTTGCTTATGACACCCCATAGAATATATTATGTTTAGTACCTTGGACACTGTAGCTTATTCACTTAAATCTCTAATAAATTGTCATCTGGTATGCACAGTTTGGTTAGTACAGTTAGTAAGGTGTTGGGTTTGCACTATCAAATTAAAACTGTCATTGGTTCGAATCCCATGTAATCATGTTTTTATTTTACTAGTGTGGGTTGTGGCTCTATAATATGAATGCCTATGTCTTTTAACAACAATAGTCAAGTCTTCCAATGGACTTTTTAGTGAAACCCGATAGATAGCTTTATTTTCTCTTTGTTTACTAAAATATTGAATGCTTATGTCTTATAAATTTAGTAGGAAAGTATTCTAATGACTTGCTTATGACACCCCATAGAATATATTATGTTTAGTACCTTGGACACTGTAGCTTATTCACTTAAATCTCTGATAAATTGCATGTCTGGCAAGCACAGTCTGGTTAGCACAGTTTGTAAGGTGTTGGGTTACCACTATGAAATTAAGACTGTCATTGGTTCGAATCCCATGTTATCATGTTTTTATTTTACTAGTGTGGTATGTGGCTCTATAATATGAATGCCTATGTCTTTTAACGACAATAGTCAAGTCTTCCAATGGACTTTTTAGTGAAAACCAATATATAGCTTTATTTTCTCTTTGTTTACTCTAATATTGAATGCTTATGTCTTATAAATTTAGTAGGAAAGTATTCTAATGACTTGCTTATGACATCCAATAGAATATATTATGTTTAGTACCTTGGATACTGTAGCTTATTAACTTAAATCTCTGATAAATTGCATGTCTGGAATGCACAGTCTGGTCAGCACAGTTAGTAAGGTGTTGGGTTTGCACTGTTAAATTAAGACTGTCATTGGTTCGAAACCCATGTTATCATGTTTTTATTTTACTAGTGTGGTTTGTAGCTCTATAATATGAATGCCTATGTCTTTAAACAACAATAAGCAAGTCTTTCAATGGACTTTTTAGTGAAACCCAATAGATAGCTTTATTTTCTCTTTGTTTACTAAAATATTGAATGATTATGTCTTTTAAATTTAGTAGGAAAGTATTCTAATGACTTGCTTATGACACCCCATAGAATATATTATGTTTAGTACCTTGGACACTGTAGCTTATTCACTTAAATCTCTGATAAATTATGTGCCTGGTATGCACAGTCTGGTTAGCACAGTTAGTAAGGTGTTGGGTTTGCACTATCAAATTAAGGCTGTCATTGGATTGAATCCCATGTTATCATGTTTTTATTTTACTAGTGTGGTTTGCGGCTCTATAATATGAATGCCTATGTCTTTTAACAACAATAGTCAAGTCTTCCAATGGACTTTTTAGTGAAACCCAATAGATAGCTTTATTTTCTCTTTGTTTACTAAAATATTGAATGCTTATGTCTTATAAATTTAGTAGGAAAGTATTCTGACTTGCTTATGACACCCCATAGAATATATTATGTTTAGTACCTTGGACACTGTAGCTTATTCACTTAAATCTCTGATAAATTGCATGCCTGGCACGCACAGTCTGGTTAGCACAGCTTGTAAGGTGTTGGGTTACCACTATGAAATAAAGACTGTCATTGGTTCGAATCCCATGTTATCATGTTTTTATTTTACTAGTGTGGTATGTGGCTCTATAATATGAATGCCTATGTCTTTTAACGACAATAGTCAAGTCTTCCAAAGGACTTTTTAGTGAAACCCAATAGATAGCTTTATTTTCTCTTTGTTTACTAAAATATTGAATGCTTATGTCTTTTAAATTTAGTAGGAAAGTATTCTAATGACTTGCATATGACACCCCATAGAATATATTATGTTTAGTACCTTGGACACTGTAGCTTTTTCACTTAAATCTCTGATAAATTTCACATCTTGTATGCACGGTCTGGTTAGCACAGTTAGTAAGGTGTTGTGTTTGCACTATGAAATTATGACTGTCATTGGTCCGAATCCCATGTTATCATGTTTTTATTTTACTAGTGTGGTTTGTGGCTCTATAATATGAATGCCTATGTCTTTTAACAACAATAGTCAAGTCTACCAATGGACTTTTTAGTGAAACCCAATAGATAGCTTTATTTTCTCTTTGTTTACTCAAATATTGAATGCTTATGTCTTATAAATTTAGTAGGAAAGTATTCTAATGACTTGCTTATGACATCCAATAGAATATATTATGTTTAGTACCTTGGACACTGTAGCTTATTAACTTAAATCTCTGATAATTTGCGTGTCTGGACTGCACAGTCTGGTTAGCACAGTTAGTAAGGTGTTGGGTTTGCACTGTTAAATTAAGACTGTCATTGGATCTAATCCCATGTTATCATGTTTTTATTTTACTAGTGTGGTTTGTGGCTCTATAATATGAATGCCTATGTCTTTTAACAACAATAGTCAAGTCTTTCAATGGACTTTTTAGTGAAACCCAATAGATAGCTTTATTTTCTCTTTGTTTACTAAAATATTGAATGCTTATGTCTTTTAAATTTAGTAGGAAAGTATTCTAATGACTTGCTTATGACACCCCATAAAATATATTATGTTTAGTACCTTGGACTCTGTAGCTTATTCACTTAAATCTCTGATAAATTATGTGCCTGGTATGCACAGTCTGGTTAGCACAGTTAGTAAGGTGTTGGGTTTGCACTATGAAATTATGACTGTCATTGTTCCGAATTCCATGTTATCATGTTTTTATTTTACTAGTGTGGTTTGTGGCTCTATAATATGAATGCCTATGTCTTTTAACAACAATAGTCAAGTCTACCAATGGACTTTTTAGTGAAACCCAATAGATAGCTTTATTTTCTCTTTGTTTACTCAAATATTGAATGCTTATGTCTTATAAATTTAGTAGGAAAGTATTCTAATGACTTGCTTATGACATCCAATAGAATATATTATGTTTAGTACCTTGGACACTGTAGCTTATTAACTTAAATCTCTGATAAATTGCGTGTCTGGAATGCACAGTCTAGTCAGCACAGTTAGTAAGGTGTTGGGTTTGCACTGTTAAATTAAGACTGTCATTGGTTCGAAACCCATGTTATCA
Source organism: Pseudophryne corroboree (assembly GCF_028390025.1). Classification (NCBI taxonomy): domain Eukaryota; kingdom Metazoa; phylum Chordata; class Amphibia; order Anura; family Myobatrachidae; genus Pseudophryne; species Pseudophryne corroboree. Next base: position 664,439,665 of record NC_086449.1, on the reverse strand, counting down.
TGTTTTTATTTTACTAGTGTGGTTTGTGGCTCTATAATATGAATGCCTATGTCTTTTAACAACAATAGTCAAGTCTTCCTATGGACTTTTTAGTGAAACCCAATAGATAGCTTTATTTTCTCTTTGTTTACTCAAATATTGAATGCTTATGTCTTATAAATTTAGTAGACAAGTATTCTAATGACTTGCTTATGACACCCCATAGAATATATTATGTTTAGTACCTTGGAAACTGTAGCTTATTCACTTAAATTTCTGATAAATTGTGCGTCTGGTATGCACAGTCTGGTTAGCACAGTTAGTAAGGTGTTGTGTTTGCACTATGAAATTATGACTGTCATTGGTCCGAATTCCATGTTATCATGTTTTTATTTTACTAGTGTGGTTTGTGGCTCTATAATATGAATGCCTATGTCTTTTAACAACAATAGTCAAGTCTACCAATGGACTTTTTAGTGAAACCCAATAGATAGCTTTATTTTCTCTTTGTTTACTCAAATATTGAATGCTTATGTCTTATAAATTTAGTAGGAAAGTATTCTAATGACTTGCTTATGACATCCGATAGAATATATTATGTTTAGTACCTCGGACACTGTAGCTTATTCACTTAAATCTCTGATAAATTATGTGCCTGGTATGCACAGTCTGGTTAGCACAGTTAGTAAGGTGTTGGGTTTGCACTATCAAATTAAGGCTGTCGTTGGATCGAATCCCATGTTATCATGTTTTTATTTTACTAGTGTGGTTTGTGGCTCTATAATATGAATGCCTATGTCTTTTAACAACAATAGTCAAGTCTTCCTATGGACTTTTTAGTGAAACCCAATAGATAGCTTTATTTTCTCTTTGTTTACTCAAATATTGAATGCTTATGTCTTATAAATTTAGTAGGAAAGTATTCTAATGACTTGCTTATGACACCCCATAGAATATATTATGTTTAGTACCTTGGATACTGTAGCTTATTCTCTTAAATCTCTGATAAATTGTGCGTCTGGTATGCACAGTCTGGTTAGCATAGTTAGTAAGGTGTTGGGTTTGCACTATGAAATTATGACTGTCATTGGTCCGAATTCCATGTTATCATGTTTTTATTTTACTAGTGTGGTTTGTGGCTCTATAATATGAATGCCTATGTCTTTTAACAACAATAGTCAAGTCTACCAATGGACTTTTTAGTGAAACCCAATAGATAGCTTTATTTTCTCTTTGTTTACTCAAATATTGAATGCTTATGTCTTATAAATTTAGTAGGAAAGTATTCTAATGACTTGCTTATGACATCCAATAGAATATATTATGTTTAGTACCTTGGAAACTGTAGCTTATTCACTTAAATTTCTGATAAATTGTGCGTCTGGTATGCACAGTCTGGTTAGCACAGTTAGTAAGGTGTTGTGTTTGCACTATGAAATTATGACTGTCATTGGTCCGAATCCCATGTTATCATGTTTTTATTTTACTAGTGGGGTTTGTGGCTCTATAATATGAATGCCTAAGTATTTTAACAACAATAGTCAAGTCTTCCAATGGACTTTTTAGTGAAACCCAATAGATAGCTTTATTTTCTCTTTGTTTACTCAAATATTGAATGCTTATGTCTTGTAAATTTAGTAGGAAAGTATTCTAATGACTTGCTTATGACACCCCATAGAATATATTATGTTTAGTACCTTGGACACTGTAGCTTATTCACTTAAATCTCTAATAAATTGTCGTCTGGTATGCACAGTTTGGTTAGTACAGTTAGTAAGGTGTTGGGTTTGCACTATCAAATTAAAACTGTCATTGGTTCGAATCCCATGTAATCATGTTTTTATTTTACTAGTGTGGGTTGTGGCTCTATAATATGAATGCCTATGTCTTTTAACAACAATAGTCAAGTCTTCCAATGGACTTTTTAGTGAAACCCAATAGATAGCTTTATTTTCTCTTTGTTTACTCAAATATTGAATGCTTATGTCTTATAAATTTAGTAGGAAAGTATTCTAATGACTTGCTTATGACACCCCATAGAATATATTATGTTTAGTACCTTGGACACTGTAGCTTATTCACTTAAATCTCTGATAAATTGCATGTCTGGCATGCACAGTCTGGTTAGCACAGTTTGTAAGGTGTTGGGTTACCACTATGAAATTAAGACTGTCATTGGTTCGAATCCCATGTTATCATGTTTTTATTTTACTAGTGTGGTATGTGGCTCTATAATATGAATGCCTATGTCTTTTAACGACAATAGTCAAGTCTTCCAATGGACTTTTTAGTGAAAACCAATAGATAGCTTTATTTTCTCTTTGTTTACTCAAATATTGAATGCTTATGTCTTATAAATTTAGTAGGAAAGTATTCTAATGACTTGCTTATGACATCCGATAGAATATAATATGTTTAGTACCTTGGACACTGTAGCTTATTAACTTAAATCTCTGATAAATTGCGTGTCTGGACTGCACAGTCTGGTCAGCACAGTTAGTAAGGTGTTGGGTTTGCACTGTTAAATTAAGACTGTCATTGGATCTAATCCCATGTTATCATGTTTTTATTTTACTAGTGGGGTTTGTGGCTCTATAATATGAATGCCTAAGTATTTTAACAACAATAGTCAAGTCTTCCAATGGACTTTTTAGTGAAACCCAATAGATAGCTTTATTTTCTCTTTGTTTACTAAAATATTGAATGATTATGTCTTTTAAATTTAGTAAGAAAGTATTCTAATGACTTGCTTATGACACCCCATAGAATATATTATGTTTAGTACCTTGGACACTGTAGCTTATTCACTTAAATCTCTGATAAATTATGTGCCTGGTATGCACAGTCTGGTCAGCACAGTTAGTAAGGTGTTGGGTTTGCACTGTTAATTTAAGACTGTCATTGGATCTAATCCCATGTTATCATGTTTTTATTTTACTAATGTGGTTTGTGGCTCTATAATATGAATGACTATGTCTTTTAACAACAATAGTCAAGTCTTCCAATGGACTTTTTAGTGAAACCCAATAGATAGCTTTATTTTCTCTTTGTTTACTAAAATATTGAATGCTTATGTCTTATAAATTTAGTAGGAAAGTATTCTAATGACTTGCTTATGACACCCCATAGAATATATTATGTTTAGTACCTTGGACACTGTAGCTTATTCACTTAAATCTCTGATAAATTGCATGTCTGGCATGCACGGTCTGGTTAGCACAGTTAGTAAGGTGTTGTGTTTGCACTTTGAAATTATGACTGTCATTGGTCCGAATCCCATGTTATCATGTTTTTATTTTACTAGTGTGGTTTGTGGCTCTATAATATGAATGCCTATGTCTTTTAACAACAATAGTCAAGTCTACCAATGGACTTTTTAGTGAAACCCAATAGATAGCTTTATTTTCTCTTTGTTTACTCAAATATTGAATGCTTATGTCTTATAAATTTAGTAGGAAAGTATTCTAATGACTTGTTTATGACATCCGATAGAATATATTATGTTTAGTACCTTGGACACTGTAGCTTATTAACTTAAATCTCTGATAAATTATGTGCCTGGTATGCACAGTCTGGTTAGCACAGTTAGTAAGGTGTTGGGTTTGCACTATCAAATTAAGACTGTCATTGGATTGAATCCCATGTTATCATGTTTTTATTTTACTAGTGTGGTTTGTGGCTATATAATATGAATGCCTATGTCTTTTAACAACAATAGTCAAGTCTTTCAATGGACTTTTTAGTGAAAACCAATAGATAGCTTTATTTTCTCTTTGTTTACTAAAATATTGAATGATTATGTCTTTTAAATTTAGTAAGAAAGTATTCTAATGACTTGCTTATGACACCCCATAGAATATATTATGTTTAGTACCTTGGACACTGTAGCTTATTCACTTAAATCTCTGATAAATTGCATGTCTGGCATGCACAGTCTGGTTAGCACAGTTTGTAAGGTGTTGGGTTACCACTATGAAATTAAGACTGTCATTGGTTCGAATCCCATGTTATCATGTTTTTATTTTACTAGTGTGGTATGTGGCTCTATAATATGAATGCCTATGTCTTTTAACGACAATAGGCAAGTCTTCCAATGGACTTTTTAGTGAAACCCAATAGATAGCTTTATTTTCTCTTTGTTTACTAAAATATTGAATGATTATGTCTTTTAAATTTAGTAGGAAAGTATTCTAATGACTTGCTTATGACACCCCATAGAATATATTATGTTTAGTACCTTGGACACTGTAGCTTATTCACTTAAATCTCTGATAAATTATGTGCCTGGTATGCACAGTCTGGTTAGCACAGTTAGTAAGGTGTTGGGTTTGCACTATCAAATTAAGGCTGTCGTTGGATCGAATCCCATGTTATCATGTTTTTATTTTACTAGTGTGGTTTGTGGCTCTATAATATGAATGCCTATGTCTTTTAACAACAATAGTCAAGTCTTCCTATGGACTTTTTAGTGAAACCCAATAGATAGCTTTATTTTCTCTTTGTTTACTCAAATATTGAATGCTTATGTCTTATAAATTTAGTAGGAAAGTATTCTAATGACTTGCTTATGACACCCCATAGAATATATTATGTTTAGTACCTTGGATACTGTAGCTTATTCTCTTAAATCTCTGATAAATTGTGCGTCTGGTATGCACAGTCTGGTTAGCACAGTTAGTAAGGTGTTGGGTTTGCACTATGAAATTATGACTGTCATTGGTCCGAATTCCATGTTATCATGTTTTTATTTTACTAGTGTGGTTTGTGGCTCTATAATATGAATGCCTATGTCTTTTAACAACAATAGTCAAGTCTACCAATGGACTTTTTAGTGAAACCCAATAGATAGCTTTATTTTCTCTTTGTTTACTCAAATATTGAATGCTTATGTCTTATAAATTTAGTAGGAAAGTATTCTAATGACTTGCTTATGACATCCAATAGAATATATTATGTTTAGTACCTTGGACACTGTAGCTTATTAACTTAAATCTCTGATAAATTGCATGTCTGGAATGCACAGTCTGGTCAGCACAGTTAGTAAGGTGTTGGGTTTGCACTGTTAAATTAACACTGTCATTGGTTCGAAACCCATGTTATCATGTTTTTATTTTACTAGTGTGGTTTGTGGCTCTATAATATGAATGCCTATGTCTTTTAACAACAATAGTCAAGTCTTCCTATGGACTTTTTAGTGAAACCCAATAGATAGCTTTATTTTCTCTTTGTTTACTCAAATATTGAATGCTTATGTCTTATAAATTTAGTAGACAAGTATTCTAATGACTTGCTTATGACACCCCATAGAATATATTATGTTTAGTACCTTGGAAACTGTAGCTTATTCACTTAAATTTCTGATAAATTGTGCGTCTGGTATGCACAGTCTGGTTAGCACAGTTAGTAAGGTGTTGTGTTTGCACTATGAAATTATGACTGTCATTGGTCCGAATCCCATGTTATCATGTTTTTATTTTACTAGTGGGGTTTGTGGCTCTATAATATGAATGCCTAAGTATTTTAACAACAATAGTCAAGTCTTCCAATGGACTTTTTAGTGAAACCCAATAGATAGCTTTATTTTCTCTTTGTTTACTCAAATATTGAATGCTTATGTCTTGTAAATTTAGTAGGAAAGTATTCTAATGACTTGCTTATGACACCCCATAGAATATATTATGTTTAGTACCTTGGACACTGTAGCTTATTCACTTAAATCTCTGATAAATTATGTGCCTGGTATGCACAGTCTGGTTAGCACAGTTAGTAAGGTGTTGGGTTTGCACTATCAAATTAAGGCTGTCGTTGGATCGAATCCCATGTTATCATGTTTTTATTTTACTAGTGTGGTTTGTGGCTCTATAATATGAATGCCTATGTCTTTTAACAACAATAGTCAAGTCTTCCTATGGACTTTTTAGTGAAACCCAATAGATAGCTTTATTTTCTCTTTGTTTACTCAAATATTGAATGCTTATGTCTTATAAATTTAGTAGGAAAGTATTCTAATGACTTGCTTATGACACCCCATAGAATATATTATGTTTAGTACCTTGGATACTGTAGCTTATTCTCTTAAATCTCTGATAAATTGTGCGTCTGGTATGCACAGTCTGGTTAGCACAGTTAGTAAGGTGTTGGGTTTGCACTATGAAATTATGACTGTCATTGGTCCGAATTCCATGTTATCATGTTTTTATTTTACTAGTGTGGTTTGTGGCTCTATAATATGAATGCCTATGTCTTTTAACAACAATAGTCAAGTCTACCAATGGACTTTTTAGTGAAACCCAATAGATAGCTTTATTTTCTCTTTGTTAACTCAAATATTGAATGCTTATGTCTTATAAATTTAGTAGGAAAGTATTCTAATGACTTGCTTATGACATCCAATAGAATATATTATGTTTAGTACCTTGGACACTGTAGCTTATTAACTTAAATCTCTGATAAATTGCGTGTCTGGAATGCACAGTCTGGTCAGCACAGTTAGTAAGGTGTTGGGTTTGCACTGTTAAATTAACACTGTCATTGGTTCGAAACCCATGTTATCATGTTTTTATTTTACTAGTGTGGTTTGTGGCTCTATAATATGAATGCCTATGTCTTTTAACAACAATAGTCAAGTCTTCCTATGGACTTTTTAGTGAAACCCAATAGATAGCTTTATTTTCTCTTTGTTTACTCAAATATTGAATGCTTATGTCTTATAAATTTAGTAGACAAGTATTCTAATGACTTGCTTATGACACCCCATAGAATATATTATGTTTAGTACCTTGGAAACTGTAGCTTATTCACTTAAATTTCTGATAAATTGTGCGTCTGGTATGCACAGTCTGGTTAGCACAGTTAGTAAGGTGTTGTGTTTGCACTATGAAATTATGACTGTCATTGGTCCGAATCCCATGTTATCATGTTTTTATTTTACTAGTGGGGTTTGTGGCTCTATAATATGAATGCCTAAGTATTTTAACAACAATAGTCAAGACTTCCAATGGACTTTTTAGTGAAACCCAATAGATAGCTTTATTTTCTCTTTGTTTACTCAAATATTGAATGCTTATGTCTTGTAAATTTAGTAGGAAAGTATTCTAATGACTTGCTTATGACACCCCATAGAATATATTATGTTTAGTACCTTGGACACTGTAGCTTATTCACTTAAATCTCTAATAAATTGTCGTCTGGTATGCATAGTTTGGTTAGTACAGTTAGTAAGGTGTTGGGTTTGCACTATCAAATTAAAACTGTCATTGGTTCGAATCCCATGTAATCATGTTTTTATTTTACTAGTGTGGGTTGTGGCTCTATAATATGAATGCCTATGTCTTTTAACAACAATAGTCAAGTCTTCCAATGGACTTTTTAGTGAAACCCGATAGATAGCTTTATTTTCTCTTTGTTTACTAAAATATTGAATGCTTATGTCTTATAAATTTAGTAGGAAAGTATTCTAATGACTTGCTTATGACACCCCATAGAATATATTATGTTTAGTACCTTGGACACTGTAGCTTATTCACTTAAATCTCTGATAAATTGCATGCCTGGCAAGCACAGTCTGGTTAGCACAGTTTGTAAGGTGTTGGGTTACCACTATGAAATTAAGACTGTCATTGGTTCGAATCCCATGTTATCATGTTTTTATTTTACTAGTGTGGTATGTGGCTCTATAATATGAATGCCTATGTCTTTTAACGACAATAGTCAAGTCTTCCAATGGACTTTTTAGTGAAAACCAATATATAGCTTTATTTTCTCTTTGTTTACTCTAATATTGAATGCTTATGTCTTTTAAATTTAGTAGGAAAGTATTCTAATGACTTGCTTATGACATCCAATAGAATATATTATGTTTAGTACCTTGGATACTGTAGCTTATTAACTTAAATCTCTGATAAATTGCATGTCTGGAATGCACAGTCTGGTCAGCACAGTTAGTAAGGTGTTGGGTTTGCACTGTTAAATTAAGACTGTCATTGGTTCGAAACCCATGTTATCATGTTTTTATTTTACTAGTGTGGTTTGTAGCTCTATAATATGAATGCCTATGTCTTTAAACAACAATAAGCAAGTCTTTCAATGGACTTTTTAGTGAAACCCAATAGATAGCTTTATTTTCTCTTTGTTTACTAAAATATTGAATGATTATGTCTTTTAAATTTAGTAGGAAAGTATTCTAATGACTTGCTTATGACACCCCATAGAATATATTATGTTTAGTACCTTGGACACTGTAGCTTATTCACTTAAATCTCTGATAAATTATGTGCCTGGTATGCACAGTCTGGTTAGCACAGTTAGTAAGGTGTTGGGTTTGCACTATCAAATTAAGGCTGTCATTGGATTGAATCCCATGTTATCATGTTTTTATTTTACTAGTGTGGTTTGCGGCTCTATAATATGAATGCCTATGTCTTTTAACAACAATAGTCAAGTCTTCCAATGGACTTTTTAGTGAAACCCAATAGATAGCTTTATTTTCTCTTTGTTTACTAAAATATTGAATGCTTATGTCTTATAAATTTAGTAGGAAAGTATTCTGACTTGCTTATGACACCCCATAGAATATATTATGTTTAGTACCTTGGACACTGTAGCTTATTCACTTAAATCTCTGATAAATTGCATGCCTGGCACGCACAGTCTGGTTAGCACAGCTTGTAAGGTGTTGGGTTACCACTATGAAATAAAGACTGTCATTGGTTCGAATCCCATGTTATCATGTTTTTATTTTACTAGTGTGGTATGTGGCTCTATAATATGAATGCCTATGTCTTTTAACGACAATAGTCAAGTCTTCCAAAGGACTTTTTAGTGAAACCCAATAGATAGCTTTATTTTCTCTTTGTTTACTAAAATATTGAATGCTTATGTCTTTTAAATTTAGTAGGAAAGTATTCTAATGACTTGCATATGACACCCCATAGAATATATTATGTTTAGTACCTTGGACACTGTAGCTTTTTCACTTAAATCTCTGATAAATTTCACATCTTGTATGCACGGTCTGGTTAGCACAGTTAGTAAGGTGTTGTGTTTGCACTATGAAATTATGACTGTCATTGGTCCGAATCCCATGTTATCATGTTTTTATTTTACTAGTGTGGTTTGTGGCTCTATAATATGAATGCCTATGTCTTTTAACAACAATAGTCAAGTCTACCAATGGACTTTTTAGTGAAACCCAATAGATAGCTTTATTTTCTCTTTGTTTACTCAAATATTGAATGCTTATGTCTTATAAATTTAGTAGGAAAGTATTCTAATGACTTGCTTATGACATCCAATAGAATATATTATGTTTAGTACCTTGGACACTGTAGCTTATTAACTTAAATCTCTGATAATTTGCGTGTCTGGACTGCACAGTCTGGTTAGCACAGTTAGTAAGGTGTTGGGTTTGCACTGTTAAATTAAGACTGTCATTGGATCTAATCCCATGTTATCATGTTTTTATTTTACTAGTGTGGTTTGTGGCTCTATAATATGAATGCCTATGTCTTTTAACAACAATAGTCACGTCTTTCAATGGACTTTTTAGTGAAACCCAATAGATAGCTTTATTTTCTCTTTGTTTACTAAAATATTGAATGCTTATGTCTTTTAAATTTAGTAGGAAAGTATTCTAATGACTTGCTTATGACACCCCATAAAATATATTATGTTTAGTACCTTGGACTCTGTAGCTTATTCACTTAAATCTCTGATAAATTATGTGCCTGGTATGCACAGTCTGGTTAGCACAGTTAGTAAGGTGTTGGGTTTGCACTATGAAATTATGACTGTCATTGTTCCGAATTCCATGTTATCATGTTTTTATTTTACTAGTGTGGTTTGTGGCTCTATAATATGAATGCCTATGTCTTTTAACAACAATAGTCAAGTCTACCAATGGACTTTTTAGTGAAACCCAATAGATAGCTTTATTTTCTCTTTGTTTACTCAAATATTGAATGCTTATGTCTTATAAATTTAGTAGGAAAGTATTCTAATGACTTGCTTATGACATCCAATAGAATATATTATGTTTAGTACCTTGGACACTGTAGCTTATTAACTTAAATCTCTGATAAATTGCGTGTCTGGAATGCACAGTCTGGTCAGCACAGTTAGTAAGGTGTTGGGTTTGCACTGTTAAATTAAGACTGTCATTGGTTCGAAACCCATGTTATCATGTTTTTATTTTACTAGTGTGGTTTGTGGCTCTATAATATGAATGCCTATGTCTTTTAACAACAATAGTCAAGTCTTCCTATGGACTTTTTAGTGAAACCCAATAGATAGCTTTATTTTCTCTTTGTTTACTCAAATATTGAATGCTTATGTCTTATAAATTTAGTAGACAAGTATTCTAATGACTTGCTTATGACACCCCATAGAATATATTATGTTTAGTACCTTGGAAACTGTAGCTTATTCACTTAAATTTCTGATAAATTGTGCGTCTGGTATGCACAGTCTGGTTAGCACAGTTAGTAAGGTGTTGGGTTTGCACTATCAAATTAAGCCTGTCATTGGATCGAATCCCATGTTATCATGTTTTTATTTTACTAGTGTGGTTTGTGGCTCTATAATATGAATGCCTATGTCTTTTAACAACAATAGTCAAGTCTTCCAATGGACTTTTTAGTGAAACCCAATAGATAGCTTTATTTTCTCTTTGTTTACTCAAATATTGAATGCTTATGTCTTATTAATTTAGTAGGAAAGTATTCTAATGACTTGCTTATGACACCCCATAGAATTTATTATGTTTAGTACCTTGGACACTGTAGCTTATTCACTTAAATCTCTGATAAATTGTGTGTCTGCTGTGCAGAGTCTGGTTAGCACAGTTAGTAAGGTGTTGGATTTGCACTATCAAATTAAGACTGTCATTGGTTTGATTCCCATGTTATCATGTTTTTATTTTACTAGTGTGGTTTGTGGCTCTATAATATGAATGCCTAAGTATTTTAACAACAATAGTCAAGTCTTCCAATGGACTTTTTAGTGAAACCCAATAGATAGCTTTATTTTCTCTTTGTTTACTAAAATATTGAATGCTTATGTCTTTTAAATTTAGTAGGAAAGTATTCTAATGACTTGCTTATGACACCCCATAGAATATATTATGTTTAGTACCTTGGACACTGTAGCTTATTCACTTAAATCTCTGATAAATTGCATGTCTGGTTTGCTCGGTCTGGTTAGCACAGTTAGTAAGGTGTTGGGTTTGCACTATGAAATTAAGACTGTCATAGGTTCGACTCCCATGTTATCATGTTTTTATTTTACTAGTGTGGTTTGTGGCTCTATAATATGAATGCCTATGTCTTTTAACAACAATAGTCAAGTCTTCCAATGGACTTTTTAGTGAAACCCAATAGATAGCTTTATTTTCTCTTTGTTTACTAAAATATTGAATGCTTATGTATTTTAAATTTAGTAGGAAAGTATTCTAATGACTTGCTTATGACACCCCATAGAATATATTATGTTTAGTACCTTGGACACTGTAGCTTATTCACTTAAATCTCTGATAAATTGCAAGTCTAGTATGCATGGTGTGGTTAGCACAGTTAGTAAGGTGTTGGGTTTGCACTATAAAATTAAGACTGTCATTGGTTCGATTCCCATGTTATCATGTTTTTATTTTACTAGTGTGGTTGGTGGCTTTATAATATGAATGCCTATGTCTTTTACCAACAATAGTCAAGTCTTTCAATGGACTTTTTAGTGAAACCCAATAGATAGCTTTATTTTCTCTTTGTTTACTAAAATATTGAATGCTTATGTCTTTTAAATTTAGTAGGAAAGTATTCAAATGACTTGCTTATGACACCCCATAGAATATATTATGTTTAGTACCTTGGACACTGTAGCTTATTCACTTAAATCTCTGATAAATTATGTTACTGGTATGCACAGTCTGGTTAGCACAGTTAGTAAGGTGTTGGATTTGCACTATCAAATTAAGGCTGTCATTGGATCAAATCCCATGTTATCATGTTTTTATTTTACTAGTGTGGGTTGTGGCTCTATAATATGAATGCCTATGTCTTTTAACAACAATAGTCAAGTCTTCCAATGGACTTTTTAGTGAAACCCAATAGATAGCTTTATTTTCTCTTTGTTTACTAAAATATTGAATGCTTATGTCTTATAAATTTAGTAGGAAAGTATTCTAATGACTTGCTTATGACACCCCATAGAATATATTATGTTTAGTACCTTGGACACTGTAGCTTATTCACTTAAATCTCTGATAAATTGCATGTCTGGCATGCACAGTTTGGTTAGCACAGTTAGTACGGTGTTGGGTTTGCACTATCAAATTAAAACTGTCATTGGTTCGAATCCCATGTAATCATGTTTTTATTTTACTAGTGTGGGTTGTGGCTCTATAATATGAATGCCTATGTCTTTTAACAACAATAGTCAAGTCTTCCAATGGACTTTTTAGTGAAACCCAATAGATAGCTTTATTTTCTCTTTGTTTACTAAAATATTGAATGCTTATGTCTTATAAATTTAGTAGGAAAGTATTCTAATGACTTGCTTATGACACCCCATAGAATATATTATGTTTAGTACCTTGGACACTGTAGCTTATTCACTTAAATCTCTGATAAATTGTACGTCTGGTATGCACAGTTTGGTTAGCACAGTTAGTAAGGTGTTGGGTTTGCACTATCAAATTAAAACTGTCATTGGTTCGAATCCCATGTAATCATGTTTTTATTTTACTAGTGTGGGTTGTGGCTCTATAATATGAATGCCTATGTCTTTTAACAACAATAGTCAAGTCTTCCAATGGACTTTTTAGTGAAACCCAATAGATAGCTTTATTTTCTCTTTGTTTACTAAAATATTGAATGCTTATGTCTTATAAATTTAGTAGGAAAGTATTCTAATGACTTGCTTATGACACCCCATAGAATATATTATGTTTAGTACCTTGGACACTGTAGCTTATTCACTTAAATCTCTGATAAATTGCATGTCTGGCATGCACAGTCTGGTTAGCACAGTTTGTAAGGTGTTGGGTTACCACTATGAAATTAAGACTGTCATTAGTTCGAATCCCATGTTATCATGTTTTTATTTTACTAGTGTGGTATGTGGCTCTATAATATGAATGCCTATGTCTTTTAACGACAATAGTCAAGTCTTCCAATGGACTTTTTAGTGAAACCCAATAGATAGCTTTATTTTCTCTTTGTTTACTAAAATATTGAATGATTATGTCTTTTAAATTTAGTAGGAAAGTATTCTAATGACTTGCTTATGACACCCCATAGAATATATTATGTTTAGTACCTTGGACACTGTAGCTTATTCACTTAAATCTCTGATAAATTATGTTACTGGTATGCACAGTCTGGTTAGCACAGTTAGTAAGGTGTTGGATTTGCACTATCAAATTAAGGCTGTCATTGGATCAAATCCCATGTTATCATGTTTTTATTTTACTAGTGTGGTTTGTGGCTCTATAATATGAATGCCTATGTCTTTTAACAACAATAGTCAAGTCTTCCTATGGACTTTTTAGTGAAACCCAATAGATAGCTTTATTTTCTCTTTGTTTACTAAAATATTGAATGCTTATGTCTTATAAATTTAGTAGGAAAGTATTCTAATGACTTGCTTATGACACCCCATAGAATATATTATGTTTAGTACCTTGGACACTGTAGCTTATTCACTTAAATCTCTGATAAATTGCATGTCTGGCATGCACAGTCTGGTTAGCACAGTTTGTAAGGTGTTGGGTTACCACTATAAAATTAAGACTGTCATTGGTTCGAATCCCATGTTATCATGTTTTTATTTTACTAGTGTGGTTTGTGGCTCTATAATATGAATGCCTATGTCTTTTAACAACAATAGTCAAGTTTTCCAATGGACTTTTTAGTGAAACCCAATAGATAGCTTTTATTTTCTCTTTGTTTACTAAAATATTGAATGATTATGTCTTTTAAATTTAGTAGGAAAGTATTCTAATGACTTGTTTATGACACCCCATAGAATATATTATGTTTAGTACCTTGGACACTGTAGCTTATTCACTTAAATCTCTGATAAATTATGTGCCTGGTATGCACAGTCTGGTTAGTACAGTTAGTAAGGTGTTGGGTTTGCATTATCAAATTAAGGCTGTCATTGGATCGAATCCCATGTTATCATGTTTTTATTTTACTAGTGTGGTTTGTGGCTCTATAATATGAATGACTATGTCTATTAACAACAATAGTCAAGTCTTCCAATGGACTTTTTAGTGAAACCCAAAAGATAGCTTTATTTTCTCTTTGTCTACTCAAATATTGAATGCTTATGTCTTATTAATTTTGTAGGAAAGTATTCTAATGACTTGCTTATGACACCCCATAGAATATATTATGTTTAGTACCTTGGACACTGTAGCTTATTCACTTAAATCTCTGATAAATTGCACATCTTGTATGCACGATCTGGTTAGCACAGTTAGTAAGGTGTTGGGTCTGCAATATTAAATTAAGACTGTCATTGGTTCGAATCCCATGTTATCATGTTTTTATTTTACTAGTGTGGTGTGCGGCTCTATAATATGAATGTCTATGTCTTTTAACAACAATAGTCAAGTCTTCCAATGGACTTTTTAGTGAAACCCAATAGATAGCATTATTTTCTCTTTGTTTACCAAAATATTGAATGATTATGTCTTTTAAATTTAGTAGGAAAGTATTCTAATGACTTGCTTATGACACCCCATAGAATATATTATGTTTAGTACCTTGGAAACTGTAGCTTATTCACTTAAATCTCTGATAAATTATGTGCCTGGTATGTACAGTCTGGTTAGCACAGTTAGTAAGGTGTTGGGTTTGCACTATGAAATTATGACTGTCATTGGTCCGAATCCCATGTTATCATGTTTTTATTTTACTAGTGTGGTTTGTGGCTCTATAATATGAATGCCTATGTCTTTTAACAACAATAGTCAAGTCTACCAATAGACTTTTTAGTGAAACCCAATAGATAGCTTTATTTTCTCTTTGTTTACTCAAATATTGAATGCTTATGTCTTATAAAAAAAAAATTTTATAAAGTAATTTTTATTCAATAGAATGAAAATGAAGTTACAGACATTGCATATCAACGGCACATCACATATAGCAAATAAATCGCATCCTCGTTTATGAGATATATTTACAGCAGTGTAGTATCAGGCTGTGTCCATGAGGAAATGAGCATAAAAAAAAAAAAATACATATTTAAGTAGCACGTTTGATCCTGCAACATCCGCCACTAATATATAAATCCCCATGATATTTTTTGGAATTATCGCCCTTAAACTAACCCAACAAGACAGAGGGTACATAAAAAGAAAAAGAAAAGAAGTAGGAAACAAGAATAAAGAAACATTGAAAGAAACATATTAAGGAGTAATCATCTAAACCAGGACCTTATCAGTCGTGTATATAACCAGGCGAACCCGCAGAGCTAAGCAATCAACCATCTACAGTAAACATACGTCATTAAACAGTAATTCAGTAATTCAGTGGCACAATAGCTTTTCAGTATCCACTATAATTGAGGGACCAGGTGGGAGTGGGGAGATTCCAGCCATGGAGACCAGACTCTTTCAAATTTGGCTGATGCGTTTTGTTTCATGTAAATGTATCTTTCCTTGACTATTGTATCATTAACTAGGGTCTTAAGCGCAGAAACTAAAGGGCCACCAGGGGCCATCCAGAGCCTCGCAATGCAAACCTTAGCCAAGGCGCATACACTGCGAGCATATAGATCCACTGGACCAGTCTCAGAAGTGGAACATCCCATCCCCAAAATACAAAATTGTGGGGTAAGCAATCCGCCAGTCACTCCCGTACTCTCCAGAATTGACCTAACCCTCGACCAGAATACCCGCAGCCTCGGGCAGTCCCACACGAGGTGCCAAAATGTTCCCTCATCCACCCCGCACTTAGGGCAGAGGCCAGATCTACCAGTCCCAAAAGAGGCCAGTCTAGCTGGAGTCATATATGTTCTATGTAGGATGAAGAATTGAATTTGTTGATATCTGAGGGACTTGGTGACTGTAGCAGGATATTCCAGAGCAAGGGCCCAGTCCTCCTCAGTTATTAGACCTATGTCCTCCTCCCATTTTCCACGGAGACATGTCAAAGGGTCCGCATGGAGTTTGGTAATAAGATATCCATACGCAAGGGAGACCATTTTAGCTCGACCCAAAGTAGTCACGAATGTCTTGATGGGAAATGGGAGGATTCGTGGGGGGGACTCAGCAAACTGGGACTGGAGGGCATGTCGAAGTTGAAGGTATCTGAAAAAATAGGAGTTGGGTAAATCAAACTCATCTTTCAGTTGCTGAAAGGATTTAAACACACTATTTAGGTAAAGTTGGGAAATAGAAACCACAGATCTAGGGGCCCATACCTCCCGTCCCTCAAGCGCATGCAGCTCGGGAAGCCAATCAGAATACCAAAGGGGGGTGTCTGGGTCCAGGTCCTCGTACCCTAAGAGATCTCTCAGGGCCCGCCATATCTTTAAGGCCTGAAAAATAATAGGGGGAAGAAACCGGGCTATGCTCCCACTCAGCAGCACCTGCATAGGAGAGAGGTGAGGAAAATAGCAGCGGATGAACTCACAATGTAAAGAATCATTGCCAGAATCCTGCGCCCATACACTAATGTGAGTCAGCTGAGCAGCGTAGTAATACATCTGAAAGTTAGGCATAGCTAGGCCGCCATCAGAGCGCTGCCTGGTGAGGGTATTTAACTGTATCCTAGGTCGTTTGTTAGCCCAGATCAGTGAGGATAGAACACTATTCAATTTTCTATAGAATAATGGATAGATATATACAGGGGACTGGAGAATAATGTATAAAAGTTTTGGCAGTATGATCATTTTAATGAGATTAACCCTGCCAGACACCGTCAGTGGAAGCCTACACCAGGTTTTGGATTTGCACATGATCTGCTGCACGGTCGGGTCCAGGTTCAGAGGGATGAAATCAGAGGGGTCATTAGTTATTTGGATTCCAAGGTATTTAAATTGTGTTGTCCAACATAATGGTAGGGAGATTTTGGGAACGGTCGGAGGGGGGCCTATGACTGGCATAATGTATGATTTAGACCAGTTGATCCGAAGACCCGAGTGAGCACCAAAGCCCTCAATCACACGCTGCAGAATGGGCATTGACCTGGCGTAGTCTTGCAAAAACAACAACAGGTCGTCGGCATAGAGTGCTATCCTATCCTCGCGTGAGCCCGTACGAATTCCCACAATATCTGGGTGTGATCTTACCAAACAGGCCAAGGGCTCAACGGCCAGAGCAAACAGCGCGGGGGACAGGGGGCAGCCCTGCCTAGTACCACGGGACAATTGAAAGGAGGGGGAAACATAACCATTCACCAAGATCCTGGCACTCGGATGTTGATACAGTAATTTAGTCCATCTGATAAAGTTGGGCCCAAAGCCCATACAAGCCATCACCTCCCATAAATAAGCCCATTCGATACTGTCAAAGGCCCTGGCCGCATCCAGCGAGACCACAGCCGAGTCAGAAGGGAAGTCATATGGGAGTTGCAAAATGGTATACAGTCGACGCAGGTTAATAGACGTGGACTTCCCTGGCATGAAGCCAGTCTGGTCCGGGTGAACAAGGGAGGTGATCACTGTGTTAAGTCGTACTGCCAATATCTTTGCCAGGATCTTAGCTTCGGTGGGAATAAGGGATATCGGCCTATAGGAGTCTGGGGACTTAGGGTCCTTACCGGGCTTTGGAATCACTATTATAATTGCCTCTGACATAGAAGGGGGAAGTTCATTATTGGCAAATATATCTAAGTATAAGGCATGGAGCCTGGGCCCGAAAAAATCAATATGAGTTTTGTATACTTCTGAGGGAATTCCATCACACCCCGGGGCCTTGCCATTAGGGGACACACCAATAGCCGCAGTCACCTCCGCGAGCGTCAAAGGCGCCTCCAGTACCTCACGGGCCTCAGAGGAGAGCGCGGGCAGTTGAATACCCCCCAAATAATAGGAGAGATCTAGAGTAGAGCATGTCAATTGTGAGCTATAAACCCTGGTGTAATAGGATCGGAATAACTGCGCAATGTCCGGCGTGGTGTCAACAAAAGAGCCATCACCGCCGGACATTTGAGTGATCACAGTCCCAGGGCGATCCTGATGTATCAGCCGGGCCAGGAGGCCACCCGTCCTATCAGCCTGCATATAAATATTAGTAGCCCTAAAGAGGAGGGACCGTGAGTTTTTATCAGACAGGTGGGCAAGCCAAGCCGACTGAGCCACCAGCCATCGCGCTTTCGTCGTGGGGGTACCATCCAGCAAGTATTGGGACTCCAAATCTCTGGCGTCACTCTACAGGGCCTTTTCCCTTTCCCTAGAGGATACTTTATGAGCTGCTATGCGTCCTATATAAGAACCCCTCATAAATGCCTTGAATGAATCCCATACCATCGTTCCCGGGGCAGACCCCGTGTTGTCGTTAAAGTAACCCTCCCACTGAGTCTCCAGGTCACTGCAGTCACCCTGCTGAGTCAGCCAGGAAGGGTGCAACTTCCAATAAGAGTACCCCCTCTGACTTTTCACAGTAAGAGTCATCAACAAAGGGGAGTGGTCAGAGACCCCTCGGGCCTCATAGCGGACGTCAGTGATCACAGGGACAAGGGCGGGGGACACCAGTATCAGGTCTATTCTAGAAAAGGAGCCATATGTGCTGGAGAAACAGGAGAACTGACGGACCGCAGGGTGGCGAAGCCTCCACACATCTACCCACTGCAAACTATTCATGAAATCAGCAAACTTGGTAGAACCTCTACCCACCACCGCATCAATCGGAGAATGCCATCGGTCCAAAGACACATCTAGTATATTATTAAAGTCGCCCAGACATATCACTGGGGTGGTAGGAGAGGAGGCTATAAAAGATGCAGCTTGCTGCAATACAGCATATGAAAAAGGAGGGGGGACATACACTGCTAAGATATAATAAGGCTGGGAGCTCAGTTTGCATTCTAGAAATACAAATCTTCCATATGTGTCAGTTTTGACTGATATTAACTCAAATTGCACCGATTTCTTAATCAGAACAGATACACCCCTGGAGAAGGAGGAATGAGAGGAATGGTAAGCCCATCCCACCCAGGCCCGTCGTAGAGATAACAACCGATTTCCCTCTAAGTGGGTCTCGCTGAGGCATGCAATATCCGGGTCATATTTCTTAATCATATTTAGAACCAAGGAGCGTTTGATTTTGTTATTCAAACCTCGGACATTCCATGCCAGAAATTTCAGGTTAATCATGACCCCAGGTATACGCCATGTGCCACACGGATAGACATCTCACAATATATATCTGAGAATCAGGACTATTAGCCACAGCAACATATAGCTCGTACAGGCCCTGCGTTGTAAACCATAACATCCAGTATATCAAACATCCTAGTTTCAGAAAAAACATAGATATGAAAAATAACAAACTAAAGAAAGAAAACCAAAAACAACAAGAGGAGCCGCAACCAGCAGCTTCCCAACCATCCCTCCCCTCCCCGTACACCACCCCAAATGCTAAGAAGGCCTAGATTCTCAGCTTAACCTAAACCTCTCTAACTAGTAGCACTTGAACGTGAAAAGTCTTGAGCCATCAATGCAAAGGGGGGGCTCCCCGAACTGTGATCGTCTCCTCCGGTAGTCACGGTCCAGCATCTCCAACGCAGGGAATCAGTCCGGAGCCAACTGACGAGCACCCGGCGCAAATCTGTCCAGCCACTGGGCCGCCTCTCTAGGAGAATTAAAGAACTTGGTCTCCCCATCCGCCACATACCCGGAGCCGAGAGGGAAACAGCATGGAGTATGAGAGGTTGAGATCCCGCAGACGTCGTTTAATAGGCATAAACTGGGCTCTGTCCTTCTGGACGTCTGCGGCAAAATCCGGGAAGGCCGACACCTTGACTCCATTACGGACCAACGGGCCCTTCGTACGACCCAGGCGGAGAACCGAGTCACGATCTTTATAGTGCAGGAATTTGGCGATGAATGTGCGAGGAGGGGCACCAGGAGGTAGCGGCCGAGATGGTATCCTATGTGCACGCTCCACCGTGAATTGGGCCGTAAAGGACTCAGCGCCATATATCTCTTTGAGCCAGGATTCGAGGAAGTCCTCCGGCTGAGAGCCCTCCTCTCTCTCAGGCAGACCCACAAATCGTACATTGTTCCTACGCAGCCGACCCTCCATGTCTAGAAGCTTGGTTTGAAGAGATGAGACCTGTTGGGTCACCGCGGACATGGATTGCTTAAGGGGGCCACACACATCCTCCAAGTTGGAGACACGCGTCTCCGCCTCACCCACTCTCTCATGGATACGCTGAACATCTTGTCGGAGTAAGGAGAGGTCGCACTGCACCTTTTCCATCTTATCGGAGAGACGCTGCTCGCTTCCGGCTATAGCCTCCAACACCTGCTGAATAGACGGCGCCTCCGCTGCCGTTGGGGAGTTGGCAGTAGACGCAGAAGGGGAGCTTGGGTGTGTTGGAGAGGCACCCTGAGGTGGAACCGATGACCCCCTGGGGTTGGATTGCCTAGCAAATCTCTCTAGTTTGGCCGCGGCCGCACTCTGGCCGCCCTTAACCATATTGACAAATGTCGGTCACACACTCCTCCGGGTAGAGTTGTAGTATAAAGTATAATTAGAAGACAGCAGGCTATCTGTTGTTAGAGCCGGGAAGCAATCGTGTTGAATCTTTGGGTCAAAATATCAATGGACAAGAAGCACAGGCTTTGTGTAAAAGTAGAAATAGTATAGGTAATATTGAGGATAATGTCCTGCAGCAAATTCCAGGAGGCAAAAAATAGGGTATTAGTGTGTGATACACTATGAGCTATTAATGCAGCTCAGCAGTACAGTGAGTTCCAAGGTACATGTAGCCCCTGCAGGGCGGACAGGGAGAGCTGTGTAGTGAGGCTGTATATGGAACTGCACCTAAAATGGCCCCAGGGTCTATAGGCACTTCTCCCCCTCCCTGGAGTACCTTTCCCTGTTGTCCAGCCAGCAGTCCCAGGGCCCTCCAGCCGGTTGCAGGAGGATTAGCAATGTCCTCTGTGTCTTTCCCTGCGGCCGGACAGCGTCGCCCGCTCGTCAATGAGGCCCCGTGAGTCGCGCGGCCGGGAGCGCCAAACTCGAGGTCGGGGATCCGGAGGAGTCACAGGCCGCAATGCCGGAAGTCGTCCGCCGCGGTCAGCCAGCACGCAGAGATCGCGGACAAAAGGTGCCCGCCGCTGCCCAGAGGTGAGGGGGGACCAGCACTGGAGGGTAGACACTCCGGAGGGACTCAGGATGGGTACAGGAGATATTAGTACGGGGAGCTCCCGGGATCCGTTGCCTACTCCTTCACCGCCGTGGCCACGCCTTATGTCTTATAAATTTAGTAGGAAAGTATTCTAATGACTTGCTTATGACACCCCATAGAATATATTATGTTTAGTACCTTGGATACTGTAGCTTATTCACTTAAATCTCTGATAAATTGGGCGTCTGGTATGCACAGTCTGGTTAGCACAGTTAGTAAGGTGTTGGGTTTGCACTATGAAATTATGACTGTCATTGGTCCGAATCCCATGTTATCATGTTTTTATTTTACTAGTGTGGTTTGTGGCTCTATAATATGAATGCCTATGTCTTTTAACAACAATAGTCAAGTCTACCTATGGACTTTTTAGTGAAACCCAATAGATAGCTTTATTTTCTCTTTGTTTACTCAAATATTGAATGCTTATGTCTTATAAATTTAGTAGGAAAGTATTCTAATGACTTGCTTATGACATCCAATAGAATATATTATGTTTAGTACCTTGGACACTGTAGCTTATTAACTTAAATCTCTGATAAATTGCGTGTCTGGAACGCACAGTCTGGTCAGCACAGTTAGTAAGGTGTTGGGTTTGCACTGTTAAATTAAGACTATCATTGGTTCGAAACCCATGTTATCATGTTTTTATTTTACTAGTGTGGTTTGTAGCTCTATAATATGAATGCCTATGTCTTTTAACAACAATAGTCAAGTCTTTCAATGGACTTTTTAGTGAAACCCAATAGATAGCTTTATTTTCTCTTTGTTTACTCAAATATTGAATGATTATGTCTTATAAATTTAGTAGGAAAGTATTCTAATGACTTGCTTATGACACCCCATAGAATGTATTATGTTTAGTACCTTGGACACTGTAGCTTATTCACTTAAATCTCTAATAAATTGCATGTATGGCATGCACAGTCTGGTTAGCACAGTTTGTAAGGTGTTGGGTTACCACTATAAAATTAAGACTGTCATTGGTTCGAATCCCATGTTATCATGTTTTTATTTTACTAGTGTGGTTTGTGGCTCTATAATATGAATGCCTATGTCTTTTAACAACAATAGTCAAGGTTTCCAATGGACTTTATAGTGAAACCCAATAGATAGCTTTTATTTTCTCTTTGTTTACTAAAATATTGAATGATTATGTCTTTTAAATTTAGTAGGAAAGTATTCTAATGACTTGCTTATGACACCCCATAGAATATATTATGTTTAGTACCTTGGACACTGTAGCTTATTCACTTAAATCTCTGATAAATTATGTGCCTGGTATGCACAGTCTGGTTAGCACAGTTAGTAAGGTGTTGGGTTTGCACTATCAAATTAAGGCTGTCATTGGATCAAATCCCATGTTATCATATTTTTATTTTACTAGTGTGGTTTGTGGCTCTATAATATGAATGACTATGTCTATTAACAACAATAGTCAAGTCTTCCAATGGACTTTTTAGTGAAACCCAATAGATAGCTTTATTTTCTCTTTGTCTACTCAAATATTGAATGCTTATGTCTTATTAATTTTGTAGGAAAGTATTCTAATGACTTGCTTATGACACCCCATAGAATATATTATGTTTAGTACCTTGGACACTGTAGCTTATTCACTTAAATCTCTGACAAATTGCACATCTTGTATGCATGGTCTGGTTAGCACAGTTAGTAAGGTGTTGGGTCTGCAATATGAAATTAAGACTGTCATTGGTTCGAATCCCATATTATCATGTTTTTATTTTACTAGTGTGGTGTGCAGCTCTATAATATGAATGCCTATGTCTTTTAACAACAATAGTCAAGTCTTCCAATGGACTTTTTAGTGAAACCCAATAGATAGCTTTATTTTCTCTTTGTTTACTCAAATATTGAATGCTTATGTCTTATAAATTTAGTAGGAAAGTATTCTAATGACTTGCTTATGACATCCAATAGAATATATTATGTTTAGTACCTTGGACACTGTAGCTTATTAACTTAAATCTCTGATAATTGCGTGTCTGGAATGCACAGTCTGGTCAGCACAGTTAGTAAGGTGTTGGGTTTGCACTATCAAATTAAGACTATCATTAGTTCAAATCCCATGTTATCATGTTTTTATTTTACTAGTGTGGTTTGTGGCTCTATAATATGAATGCCTATGTCTTTTAACAACAATAGTCAAGTCTTCCAATGAACTTTTTAGTGAAACCCAATAGATAGCTTTATTTTCTCTTTGTTTGCTCAAATATTGAATGATTATGTCTTATAAATTTAGTAGGAAAGTATTCTAATGACTTGCTTATGACACCCCATAGAATATATTATGTTTAGTACCTTGGACACTGTAGCTTATTCACTTAAATCTCTGATAAATTGCCTGTCTTGCATGCACAGTCTGGTTAGCACAGTTTGTAAGGTGTTTGGTTACCACTATGAAATTAAGACTGTCATTGGTTCGAATCCCATGTTATCATGTTTTTATTTTACTAGTGTGGTTTGTGGCTCTATAATATGAATGCCTATGTCTTTTAACAACAATAGTCAAGTTTTCCAATGGACTTTTTAGTGAAACCCAATAGATAGCTTTTATTTTCTCTTTGTTTACTAAAATATTGAATGATTATGTCTTTTAAATTTAGTAGGAAAGTATTCTAATGACTTGCTTATGACACCCCATAGAATATATTATGTTTAGTACCTTGGACACTGTAGCTTATTCACTTAAATCTCTGATAAATTATGTGCCTGGTATGCACAGTCTGGTTAGCACAGTTAGTAAGGTGTTGGGTTTGCACTATCAAATTAAGGCTGTCATTGGATCGAATCCCAAGTTATCATGTTTTTATTTTACTAGTGTGGTTTGTGGCTCTATAATATGAATGCCTATGTCTATTAACAACAATAGTCAAGTCTTCCAATGGACTTTTTAGTGAAACCCAATAGATAGCTTTATTTTCTCTTTGTCTACTCAAATATTGAATGCTTATGTCTTATTAATTTTGTTGGAAAGTATTCTAATGACTTGCTTATGACACCCCATAGAATATATTATGTTTAGTACCTTGGACACTGTAGCTTATTCACTTAAATCTCTGATAAATTGCACCTCTTGTATGCACGGTATGGTTAGCACAGTTAGTAAGGTGTTGGGTCTGCAATGTGAAATTAAGACTGTCATTGGTTCGAATCCCATGTTATCATGTTTTTATTTTACTAGTGTGGTGTGCGGCTCTATAATATGAATGCCTATGTCTTTTAACAACAATAGTCAAGTCTTCCAATGGACTTTTTAGTGAAACCCAATAGATAGCATTATTTTCTCTTTGTTTACTAAAATATTGAATGATTATGTCTTTTAAATTTAGTAGGAAAGTATTCTAATGACTTGCTTATGACACCCCATAGAATATATTATGTTTAGTACCTTGGACACTGTAGCTTATTTACTTAAATCTCTGATAAATTGCACGTCTTGTATGCACGGTCTGGTTAGCACAGTTAGTAAGGTGTTGGGTTTCCACTATGAAATTAAGACTGTCATTCGTTCGAATCCCATGTTATCATGTTTTTATTTTACTAGTGTGGTTTGTGGCTCTATAATATGAATGCCTATGTCTTTTAACAACAATAGTCAAGTCTTCCAATGGACTTTTTAGTGAAACCCAATAGATAGCTTTATTTTCTCTTTGTTTACTAAAATATTGAATGCTTATGTCTTTTAAATTTAGTAGGAAAGTATTCTAATGACTTGCTTATGACACCCCATAGAATATATTATGTTTAGTACCTTGGACACTGTAGCTTATTCACTTAAATCTCTGATAAATTGCATGTCTGGTTTGCTCGGTCTGGTTAGCACAGTTAGTAAGGTGTTGGGTTTGCACTATGAAATTAAGACTGTCATAGGTTCGACTCCCATGTTATCATGTTTTTATTTTACTAGTGTGGTTTGTGGCTCTATAATATGAATGCCTATGTCTTTTAACAACAATAGTCAAGTCTTCCAATGGACTTTTTAGTGAAACCCAATAGATAGCTTTATTTTCTCTTTGTTTACTAAAATATTGAATGCTTATGTATTTTAAATTTAGTAGGAAAGTATTCTAATGACTTGCTTATGACACCCCATAGAATATATTATGTTTAGTACCTTGGACACTGTAGCTTATTCACTTAAATCTCTGATAAATTGCAAGTCTAGTATGCATGGTGTGGTTAGCACAGTTAGTAAGGTGTTGGGTTTGCACTATAAAATTAAGACTGTCATTGGTTCGATTCCCATGTTATCATGTTTTTATTTTACTAGTGTGGTTGGTGGCTCTATAATATGAATGCCTATGTCTTTTAACAACAATAGTCAAGTCTTTCAATGGACTTTTTAGTGAAACCCAATAGATAGCTTTATTTTCTCTTTGTTTACTAAAATATTGAATGCTTATGTCTTTTAAATTTAGTAGGAAAGTATTCAAATGACTTGCTTATGACACCCCATAGAATATATTATGTTTAGTACCTTGGACACTGTAGCTTATTCACTTAAATCTCTTATAAATTGTGTGTCTGGTATGCACAGTTTGGTTAGCACACTTAGTAAGGTGTTGGGTTTGCACTATCAAATTAAGACTGTCATTGGTTCGAATCCTATGTTATCATGTTTTTATTTTACTAGTGTGGTATGTGGCTCTATAATATGAATGCCTATGTTTTTTAACAACAACAGTCAAGTCTTCCAATGGACTTTTTAGTGAAACCCAATAGATTGCTTTATTTTCTCTTTGTTTACTAAAATATTGAATGCTTATGTCTTTTAAATTTAGTAGGAAAGTATTCTAATGACTTGCTTATGACACCCCATAGAATATATTATGTTTAGTACCTTGGACGCTGTAGTTTATTCACTTAAATCTCTGATACATTGTTTGTTTGGTATGCACAGTCTGGTTAGCACAGTTAATAATTTGTTGGGTTTGCGCTATCAAATTAAGACTGTCATTGGTTCGAATTCCATGTTATCATGTTTTTATTTTACTAGTGTGGTTTGTGGCTCTATAATATGAATGCCTATGTCTTTTAACAACAATAGTCAAGTCTTTAAATAGACTTTTTGGTTAAACCCAATAGATAGCTTTATTTTCTCTTTGTTTACTAAAATATTGAATGCTTATGTCTTATAAATTTAGTAGGAAAGTATTCTAATGACTTGCTTATGACACCCCATAGAATATATTATGTTTAGTACCTTGGACACTGTAGCTTATTCACTTAAATCTCTGATAAATTGCATGTCTGGTATGCACAGTCTGGTTAGCACAGTTAGTAAGGTGTTGGGTTTGCACTATGAAATTAAGACTGTCATTGGTTCGAATCCCATGTTATCATGTTTTTATTTTACTAGTGTGGTTTGTGGCTCTATAATATGAATGCCTATGTCTTTTAACAACAATAGTCAAGTCTTCCAATGGACTTTTTAGTGAAACCCAATAGATAGCTTTATTTTCTCTTTGTTTACGAAAATATTGAATGCTTATGTCTTTTAAATTTAGTAGGAAAGTATTCTAATGACTTGCTTATGACACCCCATAGAATATATTATGTTTAGTACCTTGGACACTGTAGTTTATTCACTTAAAACTCAGATAAATTGTTTGTTTGGTATGCACAGTCTGGTTAGCACAATTAGTAAGGTGTTGGGTTTGCATTATCAAATTAAGACTGTCATTGGATCGAATCCCATGTTATCATGTTTTTATTTTACTTGTGTGGTTTGTGGCTCTATAATATGAATGCCTATGTTTTTTAACAACAATAGTTAAGTCTTCCAATAGACTTTTTAGTGAAACCCAATAGATTTTTTTTTCTCTTTGTTTACTAAAATATTGAATGCTTATGTCTTATAAATTTAGTAGGAAAGTATTCTAATGACTTGCTTATGACACCCCATAGAATATATTATGTTTAGTACCTTGGACACTGTAGCTTATTCACTTAAATCTCTGATAAATTGCATGTATGTTATGCATGGTCTGGTTAGCACAGTTAGTAAGGTGTTGGGTTTCCACTATCAAATTAAGACTGTCATAGGTTCGAATCCCATGTTATAATGTTTTTATTTTACTAGTGTGGTTTGTGGCTCTATAATATGAATGCCTATGTCTTTTAACAACAATAGTCAAGTCTTCCAATGGACTTTTTAGTGATACCCAATAGATAGCTTTATTTTCTCTTTGTTTACTAAAATATTGAATGATTATGTCTTTTAAATTTAGTAGGAAAGTATTCTAATGACTTGCTTATGACACCCCATAGAATATATTATGTTTAGTACCTTGGACACTGTAGTTTATTCACTTAAATCTCAGATAAATTGTTTGTTTGGTATGCACAGTCTGGTTAGCACAGTTAGTAAGGTGTTGGGTTTGCACTATCAAATTAAGACTGTCATTGGATCGAATCCCATGTTATCATGTTTTTATTTTACTAGTGTGGTTTGTGGCTCTATAATATGAATGCCTATGTCTTTTAACAACAATAGTCAAGTCTTCCAATGGACTTTTTAGTGAAACCCAATAGATAGCTTTATTTTCTCTTTGTTTACTAAAATATTGAATGCTTATGTCTTTTAAATTTAGTAGGAAAGTATTCTAATGACTTGCTTATGACACCCCATAGAATATATTATGTTTAGTACCTTGGACACTGTAGTTTAGGCATTTAGGTAGCTTATTCACTTAAATCTCTGATAAATTATGTACCTGGTATGCACAGTCTGGTTAGCACAGTTAGTAAGGTTTTGGGTTTGCACTATCAAATTAAGGCTGTCTTTGGATCAAATCCCATGTTATCATGTTTTTATTTTACTAGTGTGGTTTGTGGCTCTATAATATGAATGCCTATGTCTTTTAACAACAATAGTCAAGTCTTCCAATGGACTTTTTAGTGAAATCCAATAGATAGCTTTATTTTCTCTTTGTTTACTCAAATATTGAATGCTTATGTCTTATTGATTTTGTAGGAAAGTATTCTAATGACTTGCTTATGACACCCCATAGAATATATTATGTTTAGTACCTTGGACACTGTAGCTTATTCAATTAAATCTCTGATAAATTGCACGTCTTGTATGCATGGTCTGGTTCGCACAGTTAGTAAGGTGTTGGGTTTGCACTATGAAATTAAGACTGTCAGTGGTTCGAATCCCATGTTATCATGTTTTTATTTTACTAGTGTGGTTTGTGGCTCTATAATATGAATGCCTATGTCTTTTAACAACAATAGTCAAGTCTTCCAATGGACTTTTTAGTGAAACCCAATAGATAGCTTTATTTTCTCTTTGTTTACGAAAATATTGAATGCTTATGTCTTTTAAATTTAGTAGGAAAGTATTCTAATGACTTGCTTATGACACCCCATAGAATATATTATGTTTAGTACCTTGGACACTGTAGTTTATTCACTTAAAACTCAGATAAATTGTTTGTTTGGTATGCACAGTCTGGTTAGCACAATTAGTAAGGTGTTGGGTTTGCACTATCAAATTAAGACTGTCATTGGATCGAATCCCATGTTATCATGTTTTTATTTTACTTGTGTGGTTTGTGGCTCTATAATATGAATGCCTATGTTTTTTAACAACAATAGTTAAGTCTTCCAATAGACTTTTTAGTGAAACCCAATAGATTTTTTTTTCTCTTTGTTTACTAAAATATTGAATGCTTATGTCTTATAAATTTAGTAGGAAAGTATTCTAATGACTTGCTTATGACACCCCATAGAATATATTATGTTTAGTACCTTGGACACTGTAGCTTATTCACTTAAATCTCTGATAAATTGCATGTATGTTATGCATGGTCTGGTTAGCACAGTTAGTAAGGTGTTGGGTTTCCACTATCAAATTAAGACTGTCATAGGTTCGAATCCCATGTTATAATGTTTTTATTTTACTAGTGTGGTTTGTGGCTCTATAATATGAATGCCTATGTCTTTTAACAACAATAGTCAAGTCTTCCAATGGACTTTTTAGTGATACCCAATAGATAGCTTTATTTTCTCTTTGTTTACTAAAATATTGAATGATTATGTCTTTTAAATTTAGTAGGAAAGTATTCTAATGACTTGCTTATGACACCCCATAGAATATATTATGTTTAGTACCTTGGACACTGTAGTTTATTCACTTAAATCTCAGATAAATTGTTTGTTTGGTATGCACAGTCTGGTTAGCACAGTTAGTAAGGTGTTGGGTTTGCACTATCAAATTAAGACTGTCATTGGATCGAATCCCATGTTATCATGTTTTTATTTTACTAGTGTGGTTTGTGGCTCTATAATATGAATGCCTATGTCTTTTAACAACAATAGTCAAGTCTTCCAATGGACTTTTTAGTGAAACCCAATAGATAGCTTTATTTTCTCTTTGTTTACTAAAATATTGAATGCTTATGTCTTTTAAATTTAGTAGGAAAGTATTCTAATGACTTGCTTATGACACCCCATAGAATATATTATGTTTAGTACCTTGGACACTGTAGTTTAGGCATTTAGGTAGCTTATTCACTTAAATCTCTGATAAATTATGTACCTGGTATGCACAGTCTGGTTAGCACAGTTAGTAAGGTTTTGGGTTTGCACTATCAAATTAAGGCTGTCTTTGGATCAAATCCCATGTTATCATGTTTTTATTTTACTAGTGTGGTTTGTGGCTCTATAATATGAATGCCTATGTCTTTTAACAACAATAGTCAAGTCTTCCAATAGACTTTTTAGTGAAACCCAATAGATAGCTTTATTTTCTCTTTGTTTACTCAAATATTGAATGCTTATGTCTTATTGATTTTGTAGGAAAGTATTCTAATGACTTGCTTATGACACCCCATAGAATATATTATGTTTAGTACCTTGGACACTGTAGCTTATTCAATTAAATCTCTGATAAATTGCACGTCTTGTATGCATGGTCTGGTTCGCACAGTTAGTAAGGTGTTGGGTTTGCACTATGAAATTAAGACTGTCAGTGGTTCGAATCCCATGTTATCATGTTTTTATTTTACTAGTGTGGTTTGTGGCTCTATAATATGAATGCCTATGTCTTTTAACAACAATAGTCAAGTCTTCCAATAGACTTTTTAGTGAAACCCAATAGATAGCTTTATTTTCTCTTTGTTTACTAAAATATTGAATGCTTATGTCTTATAAATTTAGTAGGAAAGTATTCTAATGACTTTCTTATGACACCCCATAGAATATATTATGTTTAGTACCTTGGACACTGTAGCTTATTCACTTAAATCTCTGATAAATTGCATGTATGGTATGCACGGTCTGGTTAGCACAGTTAGTAAGGTGTTGGGTTTCCACTATGAAATTAAGACTGTCATAGGTTCGAATCCCATGTTATCATGTTTTTATTTTACTAGTGTGGTTTGTGGCTCTATAATATGAATGCCTATGTCTTTTAACAACAATAGTCAAGTCTTCCAATGGACTTTTTAGTGATACCCAATAGATAGCTTTATTTTCTCTTTGTTTACTAAAATATTGAATGATTATGTCTTTTAAATTTAGTAGGAAAGTATTATAATGACTTGCTTATGACACCCCATAGAATATATTATGTTTAGTACCTTGGACACTGTAGCTAATTCACTTAAATCTCTGATAAATTATGGGCTAGGTATGCACAGTCTGGTTAGCACAGTTAGTAAGGTGTTGGGTTTGCACTATGAAATCAAGACTGTCATTGGTTTGAATCCCATGTTATCATGTTTTTATTTTACTAGTGTGGTTTGTGGCTCTATAATATGAATGCCTATGTCTTTTAACAACAATAGTCAAGTCTTCCAATGGACTTTTTAGTGAAACCCAATAGATAGCTTTATTTTCTCTTTGTTTACTAAAATATTGAATGCTTATGTCTTTTAAATTTAGTAGGAAAGTATTCTAATGACTTGCTTATGACACCCCATAGAATATATTATGTTTAGTACCTTGGACACTGTAGCTTATTCACTTAAAACTCTGATAAATTGCATGTGTGGCATGCACGGTCTGGTTAGCACAGTTAGTAAGGTGTTGGGTTTCCACTATAAAATTGAGACTGTCATTGGTTCAAATCCCATGTTATCATGTTTTTATTTTACTAGTGTGGTTTGTGGCTCTATAATATGAATGCCTATGTCTTTTAACAGCAATAGTCAAGTCTTCCAATGGACTTTTTAGTGAAACCCAATAGATAGTTTTATTTTCTCTTTGTTTACTAAAATATTGAATGATTATGTCTTTTAAATTTAGTCGGAAAGT
The DNA here is from genome assembly GCF_028390025.1 of Pseudophryne corroboree. Classification (NCBI taxonomy): domain Eukaryota; kingdom Metazoa; phylum Chordata; class Amphibia; order Anura; family Myobatrachidae; genus Pseudophryne; species Pseudophryne corroboree. The sequence goes on along the minus strand of NC_086449.1, from coordinate 664,408,046 downwards.
ATTCTAATGACTTGCTTATGACACCCCATAGAATATATTATGTTTAGTACCTTGGACACTGTTGCTTATTCACTTAAATCTCTGATAAATTATGTGCCTGGTATGCACAGTCTGGTTAGCACAGTTAGTAAGGTGTTGGGTTTGCACTATCAAATTAAGGCTGTCTTTGGATGAAATACCTTGGACACTGTAGCTAATTCACTTAAATCTCTGATAAATTATGTTCTTGGTATGTACAGTCTGGTTAGCACAGTTAGTAAGGTGTTGGGTTTGCACTATGAAATCAAGACTGTCATTGGTTCGAATCCCATGTTATCATGTTTTTATTTTACTAGTGTGGTTTGTGGCTCTATAATATGAATGCCTATGTCTTTTAACAACAATAGTCAAGTCTTCCAATGGACTTTTTAGTGAAACCCAATAGATAGCTTTATTTTCTCTTTGTTTACTAAAATATTGAATGCTTATGTCTTTTAAATTTAGTAGGAAAGTATTCTAATGACTTGCTTATGACACCCCATAGAATATATTATGTTTAGTACCTTGGACACTGTAGTTTAGGCATTTAGGTAGCTTATTCACTTAAATCTCTGATAAATTATGTACCTGGTATGCACAGTCTGGTTAGCACAGTTAGTAAGGTTTTGGGTTTGCACTATCAAATTAAGGCTGTCTTTGGATCAAATCCCATGTTATCATGTTTTTATTTTACTAGTGTGGTTTGTGGCTCTATAATATGAATGCCTATGTCTTTTAACGACAATAGTCAAGTCTTCCAATGGACTTTTTAGTGAAATCCAATAGATAGCTTTATTTTCTCTTTGTTTACTCAAATATTGAATGCTTATGTCTTATTGATTTTGTAGGAAAGTATTCTAATGACTTGCTTATGACACCCCATAGAATATATTATGTTTAGTACCTTGGACACTGTAGCTTATTCAATTAAATCTCTGATAAATTGCACGTCTTGTATGCATGGTCTGGTTCGCACAGTTAGTAAGGTGTTGGGTTTGCACTATGAAATTAAGACTGTCAGTGGTTCGAATCCCATGTTATCATGTTTTTATTTTACTAGTGTGGTTTGTGGCTCTATAATATGAATGCCTATGTCTTTTAACAACAATAGTCAAGTCTTCCAATAGACTTTTTAGTGAAACCCAATAGATAGCTTTATTTTCTCTTTGTTTACGAAAATATTGAATGCTTATGTCTTTTAAATTTAGTAGGAAAGTATTCTAATGACTTGCTTATGACACCCCATAGAATATATTATGTTTAGTACCTTGGACACTGTAGTTTATTCACTTAAATCTCAGATAAAGTGTTTGTTTGGTATGCACCGTCTGGTTAGCACAGTTAGTAAGGTGTTGGGTTTGCACTATCAAATTAAGACTGTCATTGGATCGAATCCTATGTTATCATGTTTTTATTTTACTAGTGTGGTTTGTGGCTCTATAATATGAATGCCTATGTTTTTTAACAACAATAGTTAAGTCTTCCAATAGACTTTTTAGTGAAACCCAATAGATAGCTTTATTTTCTCTTTGTTTACTAAAATATTGAATGCTTATGTCTTATAAATTTAGTAGGAAAGTATTCTAATGACTTGCTTATGACACCCCATAGAATATATTATGTTTAGTACCTTGGACACTGTAGCTTATTCACTTAAATCTCTGATAAATTGCATGTATGGTATGCATGGTCTGGTTAGCACAGTATGTAAGGTGTTGGGTTTCCACTATGAAAGTAAGACTGTCATAGGTTCGAATCCCATGTTATCATGTTTTTATTTTACTAGTGTGGTTTGTGGCTCTATAATATGAATGCCTATGTCTTTTAACAACAATAGTCAAGTCTTCCAATGGACTTTTTAGTGATACCCAATAGATAGCTTTATTTTCTCTTTGTTTACTAAAATATTGAATGATTATGTCTTTTAAATTTAGTAGGAAAGTATTCTAATGACTTGCTTATGACACCCCATAGAATATATTATGTTTAGTACCTTGGACACTGTAGCTTATTCACTTAAATATCTGATAAATTTTGTGCTTGGTAAGCACAGTCTGGTTAGTACAGTTAGTAAGGTGTTGGGTTTGCACTATGAAATTAAGACTGTCATTGGTTCGAATCCCATGTTATCATGTTTTTATTTTACTAGTGTGGTTTGTGGCTCTATAATATGAATGCCTATGTCTTTTAACAACAATAGTCAAGTCTTCCAATGGACTTTTTAGTGAAACCCAATAGATAGCTTTATTTTCTCTTTGTTTACGAAAATATTGAATGCTTATGTCTTTTAAATTTAGTAGGAAAGTATTCTAATGACTTGCTTATGACACCCCATAGAATATATTATGTTTAGTACCTTGGACACTGTAGTTTATTCACTTAAATCTCAGATAAATTGTTTGTTTGGTATGCACAGTCTGGTTAGCACAGTTAGTAAGGTGTTGGGTTTGCACTATCAAATTAAGACTGTCATTGGATCGAATCCCATGTTATCATGTTTTTATTTTACTAGTGTGGTTTGTGGCTCTATAATATGAATGCCTATGTCTTTTAACAACAATAGTGAAGTCTTCCAATGGACTTTTTAGTGAAACCCAATAGATAGCTTTATTTTCTCTTTGTTTACTGAAATATTGAATGCTTATGTCTTTTAAATTTAGTAGGAAAGTATTCTAATGACTTGCTTATGACACCCCATAGAATATATTATGTTTAGTACCTTGGACACTGTAGTTTAGGCACTTAGGTAGCTTATTCACTTAAATCTCTGATAAATTATGTGCTTGGTATGCACAGTCTGGTTAGCACAGTTAATAATTTGTTGGGTTTGCGCTATCAAATGAAGGCTGTCATTGGATCGAATCCCATGTTAGCATGTTTTTATTTTACTAGTGTGGTTTGTGGCTCTATAATATGAATGCCTATGTCTTTTAACAACAATAGTCAAGTCTTCCAATGGACTTTTTAGTTAAACCCAATAGATAGCTTTATTTTCTCCTTGTTTACTAAATTATTGAATGCTTATGTCTTATAAATTAAGTAGGAAAGTATTCTAATGACTTGCATATGACACCCCATAGAATATATTATGTTTAGTACCTTGGACACTGTAGCTTATTCACTTAAATCTCTGATAAATTGCACGTCTTGTATGCACCGTCTGGTTAGCACAGTTAGTAAGGTGTTGGGTTTCCACTATGAAATTAAGACTGTCATTCGTTCGAATCCCATGTTATCATGTTTTTATTTTACTAGTGTGGTTTGTGGCTCTATAATATGAATGCCTATGTCTTTTAACAACAATAGTCAAGTCTTCCAATGGACTTTTTAGTGAAACCCAATAGATAGCTTTATTTTCTCTTTGTTTACTAAAATATTGAATGCTTATGTCTTTTAAATTTAGTAGGAAAGTATTCTAATGACTTGCTTATGACACCCCATAGAATATATTATGTTTAGTACCTTGGACACTGTAGCTTATTCACTTAAATCTCTGATAAATTGCATGTCTGGTTTGCTCGGTCTGGTTAGCACAGTTAGTAAGGTGTTGGGTTTGCACTATAAAATTAAGACTGTCATTGGTTCGATTCCCATGTTATCATGTTTTTATTTTACTAGTGTGGTTGGTGGCTTTATAATATGAATGCCTATGTCTTTTAACAACAATAGTCAAGTCTTTCAATGGACTTTTTAGTGAAACCCAATAGATAGCTTTATTTTCTCTTTGTTTACTAAAATATTGAATGCTTATGTCTTTTAAATTTAGTAGGAAAGTATTCAAATGACTTGCTTATGACACCCCATAGAATATATTATGTTTAGTACCTTGGACACTGTAGCTTATTCACTTAAATCTCTTATAAATTGTGTGTCTGGTATGCACAGTTTGGTTAGCACACTTAGTAAGGTGTTGGGTTTGCACTATCAAATTAAGACTGTCATTGGTTCGAATCCTATGTTATTATGTTTTTATTTTACTAGTGTGGTATGTGGCTCTATAATATGAATGCCTATGTTTTTTAACAACAACAGTCAAGTCTTCCAATGGACTTTTTAGTGAAACCCAATAGATTGCTTCATTTTCTCTTTGTTTACTAAAATATTGAATGCTTATGTCTTTTAAATTTAGTAGGAAAGTATTCTAATGACTTGCTTATGACACCCCATAGAATATATTATGTTTAGTACCTTGGACGCTGTAGTTTATTCACTTAAATCTCTGATACATTGTTTGTTTGGTATGCACAGTCTGGTTAGCACAGTTAATAATTTGTTGGGTTTGCGCTATCAAATTAAGACTGTCATTGGTTCGAATTCCATGTTATCATGTTTTTATTTTACTAGTGTGGTTTGTGGCTCTATAATATGAATGCCTATGTCTTTTAACAACAATAGTCAAGTCTTCCAATAGACTTTTTGGTTAAACCCAATAGATAGCTTTATTTTCTCTTTGTTTACTAAAATATTGAATGCTTATGTCTTATAAATTTAGTAGGAAAGTATTCTAATGACTTGCTTATGGCACCCCATAGAATATATTATGTTTAGTACCTTGGACACTGTAGCTTATTCACTTAAATCTCTGACAAATAGCACATCTTGTATGCACAGTCTGGTCAGCACAGTTAGTAAGGTGTTGGGTTTGCACTATCAAATTAAGACTATCATTAGTTCAAATCCCATGTTATCATGTTTTTATTTTACTAGTGTGGTTTGTGGCTCTATAATATGAATGCCTATGTCTTTTAACAACAATAGTCAAGTCTTCCAATGAACTTTTTAGTGAAACCCAATAGATAGCTTTATTTTCTCTTTGTTTACTCAAATATTGAATGATTATGTCTTATAAATTTAGTAGGAAAGTATTCTAATGACTTGCTTATGACACCCCATAGAATATATTATGTTTAGTACCTTGGACACTGTAGCTTATTCACTTAAATCTCTGATAAATTGCCTGTCTTGCATGCACAGTCTGGTTAGCACAGTTTGTAAGGTGTTTGGTTACCACTATGAAATTAAGACTGTCATTGGTTCGAATCCCATGTTATCATGTTTTTATTTTACTAGTGTGGTTTGTGGCTCTATAATATGAATGCCTATGTCTATTAACAACAATAGTCAAGTCTTCCAATGGACTTTTTAGTGAAACCCAATAGATAGCTTTATTTTCTCTTTGTCTACTCAAATATTGAATGCTTATGTCTTATTAATTTTGTTGGAAAGTATTCTAATGACTTGCTTATGACACCCCATAGAATATATTATGTTTAGTACCTTGGACACTGTAGCTTATTCACTTAAATCTCTGATAAATTGCACCTCTTGTATGCACGGTATGGTTAGCACAGTTAGTAAGGTGTTGGGTCTGCAATGTGAAATTAAGACTGTCATTGGTTCGAATCCCATGTTATCATGTTTTTATTTTACTAGTGTGGTGTGCGGCTCTATAATATGAATGCCTATGTCTTTTAACAACAATAGTCAAGTCTTCCAATGGACTTTTTAGTGAAACCCAATAGATAGCTTTATTTTCTCTTTGTTTACTAAAATATTGAATGCTTATGTCTTATAAATTTAGTAGGAAAGTATTCTAATGACTTGCTTATGACACCCCATAGAATATATTATGTTTAGTACCTTGGACACTGTAGCTTATTCACTTAAATCTCTGATAAATTGCATGTCTGGCATGCACAGTCTGGTTAGCACAGTTTGTAAGGTGTTGGGTTACCACTATGAAATAAAGACTGTCACTGGTTCGAATCCCATGTTATCATGTTTTTATTTTACTAGTGTGGTATGTGGCTCTATAATATGAATGCCTATGTCTTTTAACGACAATAGTCAAGTCTTCCAAAGGACTTTTTAGTGAAACCCAATAGATAGCTTTATTTTCTCTTTGTTTACTAAAATATTGAATGATTATGTCTTTTAAATTTAGTAGGAAAGTATTCTAATGACTTCCATATGACACCCCATAGAATATATTATGTTTAGTACCTTGGACACTGTAGCTTTTTCACTTAAATCTCTGATAAATTGCACATCTTGTATGCACGGTCTGGTTAGCACAGTTAGTAAGGTGTTGTGTTTGCACTATGAAATTATGACTGTCATTGGTCCGAATCCCATGTTATCATGTTTTTATTTTACTAGTGTGGTTTGTGGCTCTATAATATGAATGCCTATGTCTTTTAACAACAATAGTCAAGTCTACCAATGGACTTTTTAGTGAAACCCAATAGATAGCTTTATTTTCTCTTTGTTTACTCAAATATTGAATGCTTATGTCTTATAAATTTAGTAGGAAAGTATTCTAATGACTTGTTTATGACATCCGATAGAATATATTATGTTTAGTACCTTGGACACTGTAGCTTATTAACTTAAATCTCTGATAAATTGCGTGTCTGGACTGCACAGTCTGGTTAGCACAGTTAGTAAGGTGTTGGGTTTGCACTGTTAAATTAAGACTGTCATTGGATCTAATCCCATGTTATCATGTTTTTATTTTACTAGTGTGGTTTGTGGCTCTATAATATGAATGCCTATGTCTTTTAACAACAATAGTCAAGTCTTTCAATGGACTTTTTAGTGAAACCCAATAGATAGCTTTATTTTCTCTTTGTTTACTAAAATATTGAATGCTTATGTCTTTTAAATTTAGTAGGAAAGTATTCTAATGACTTGCTTATGACACCCCATAAAATATATTATGTTTAGTACCTTGGACTCTGTAGCTTATTCACTTAAATCTCTGATAAATTATGTGCCTGGTATGCACAGTCTGGTTAGCACAGTTAGTAAGGTGTTGGGTTTGCACTATCAAATTAAGATTGTCATTGGATCGAATCCCATGTTATCATGTTTTTATTTTACTAGTGTGGTTTGTGGCTATATAATATGAATGCCTATGTCTTTTAACAACAATAGTCAAGTCTTCCAATGGACTTTTTAGTGAAAACCAATAGATAGCTTTATTTTCTCTTTGTTTACTAAAATATTGAATGATTATGTCTTTTAAATTTAGTAAGAAAGTATTCTAATGACTTGCTTATGACACCCCATAGAATATATTATGTTTAGTACCTTGGACACTGTAGCTTATTCACTTAAATCTCTGATAAATTGCATGTCTGGCATGCACAGTCTGGTTAGCACAGTTTGTAAGGTGTTGGGTTACCACTATGAAATTAAGACTGTCATTGGTTCGAATTCCATGTTATCATGTTTTTATTTTACTAGTGTGGTATGTGGCTCTATAATATGAATGCCTATGTCTTTTAACGACAATAGGCAAGTCTTCCAATGGACTTTTTAGTGAAACCCAATAGATAGCTTTATTTTCTCTTTGTTTACTAAAATATTGAATGATTATGTCTTTTAAATTTAGTAGGAAAGTATTCTAATGACTTGCTTATGACACCCCATAGAATATATTATGTTTAGTACCTTGGATACTGTAGCTTATTCTCTTAAATCTCTGATAAATTGTGCGTCTGGTATGCACAGTCTGGTTAGCACAGTTAGTAAGGTGTTGGGTTTGCACTATGAAATTATGACTGTCATTGGTCCGAATTCCATGTTATCATGTTTTTATTTTACTAGTGTGGTTTGTGGCTCTATAATATGAATGCCTATGTCTTTTAACAACAATAGTCAAGTCTACCAATGGACTTTTTAGTGAAACCCAATAGATAGCTTTATTTTCTCTTTGTTTACTCAAATATTGAATGCTTATGTCTTATAAATTTAGTAGGAAAGTATCACTAATGACTTGCTTATGACATCCAATAGAATATATTATGTTTAGTACCTTGGAAACTGTAGCTTATTCACTTAAATTTCTGATAAATTGTGCGTCTGGTATGCACAGTCTGGTTAGCACAGTTAGTAAGGTGTTGTGTTTGCACTATGAAATTATGACTGTCATTGGTCCGAATCCCATGTTATCATGTTTTTATTTTACTAGTGGGGTTTGTGGCTCTATAATATGAATGCCTAAGTATTTTAACAACAATAGTCAAGTCTTCCAATGGACTTTTTAGTGAAACCCAATAGATAGCTTTATTTTCTCTTTGTTTACTCAAATATTGAATGCTTATGTCTTGTAAATTTAGTAGGAAAGTATTCTAATGACTTGCTTATGACACCCCATAGAATATATTATGTTTAGTACCTTGGACACTGTAGCTTATTCACTTAAATCTCTAATAAATTGTCGTCTGGTATGCACAGTTTGGTTAGTACAGTTAGTAAGGTGTTGGGTTTGCACTATCAAATTAAAACTGTCATTGGTTCGAATCCCATGTAATCATGTTTTTATTTTACTAGTGTGGGTTGTGGCTCTATAATATGAATGCCTATGTCTTTTAACAACAATAGTCAAGTCTTCCAATGGACTTTTTAGTGAAACCCAATAGATAGCTTTATTTTCTCTTTGTTTACTAAAATATTGAATGCTTATGTCTTATAAATTTAGTAGGAAAGTATTCTAATGACTTGCTTATGACACCCCATAGAATATATTATGTTTAGTACCTTGGACACTGTAGCTTATTCACTTAAATCTCTGATAAATTGCATGTCTGGCATGCACAGTCTGGTTAGCACAGTTTGTAAGGTGTTGGGTTACCACTATGAAATTAAGACTGTCATTGGTTCGAATCCCATGTTATCATGTTTTTATTTTACTAGTGTGGTATGTGGCTCTATAATATGAATGCCTATGTCTTTTAACGACAATAGTCAAGTCTTCCAATGGACTTTTTAGTGAAAACCAATAGATAGCTTTATTTTCTCTTTGTTTACTCAAATATTGAATGCTTATGTCTTATAAATTTAGTAGGAAAGTATTCTAATGACTTGCTTATGACATCCGATAGAATATAATATGTTTAGTACCTTGGACACTGTAGCTTATTAACTTAAATCTCTGATAAATTGCGTGTCTGGACTGCACAGTCTGGTCAGCACAGTTAGTAAGGTGTTGGGTTTGCACTGTTAAATTAAGACTGTCATTGGATCTAATCCCATGTTATCATGTTTTTATTTTACTAGTGTGGTTTGTGGCTCTATAATATGAATGCCTATGTCTTTTAACAACAATAGTCAAGTCTTCCAATGGACTTTTTAGTGAAACCCAATAGATAGCTTTATTTTCTCTTTGTTTACTAAAATATTGAATGATTATGTCTTTTAAATTTAGTAAGAAAGTATTCTAATGACTTGCTTATGACACCCCATAGAATATATTATGTTTAGTACCTTGGACACTGTAGCTTATTCACTTAAATCTCTGATAAATTATGTGCCTGGTATGCACAGTCTGGTCAGCACAGTTAGTAAGGTGTTGGGTTTGCACTGTTAATTTAAGACTGTCATTGGATCTAATCCCATGTTATCATGTTTTTATTTTACTAGTGTGGTTTGTGGCTCTATAATATGAATGCCTATGTCTTTTAACAACAATAGTCAAGTCTTCCAATGGACTTTTTAGTGAAACCCAATAGATAGCTTTATTTTCTCTTTGTTTACTAAAATATTGAATGCTTATGTCTTATAAATTTAGTAGGAAAGTATTCTAATGACTTGCTTATGACACCCCATAGAATATATTATGTTTAGTACCTTGGACACTGTAGCTTATTCACTTAAATCTCTGATAAATTGCGTGTCTGGCATGCACAGTCTGGTTAGCACAGTTTGTAAGGTGTTGGGTTACCACTATGAAATAAAGACTGTCACTGGTTCGAATCCCATGTTATCATGTTTTTATTTTACTAGTGTGGTATGTGGCTCTATAATATGAATGCCTATGTCTTTTAACGACAATAGTCAAGTCTTCCAAAGGACTTTTTAATGAAACCCAATAGATAGTTTTATTTTCTCTTTGTTTACTAAAATATTGAATGATTATGTCTTTTAAATTTAGTAGGAAAGTATTCTAATGACTTCCATATGACACCCCATAGAATATATTATGTTTAGTACCTTGGACACTGTAGCTTTTTCACTTAAATCTCTGATAAATTGCACATCTTGTATGCACGGTCTGGTTAGCACAGTTAGTAAGGTGTTGTGTTTGCACTATGAAATTATGACTGTCATTGGTCCGAATCCCATGTTATCATGTTTTTATTTTACTAGTGTGGTTTGTGGCTCTATAATATGAATGCCTATGTCTTTTAACAACAATAGTCAAGTCTACCAATGGACTTTTTAGTGAAACCCAATAGATAGCTTTATTTTCTCTTTGTTTACTCAAATATTGAATGCTTATGTCTTATAAATTTAGTAGGAAAGTATTCTAATGACTTGTTTATGACATCCGATAGAATATATTATGTTTAGTACCTTGGACACTGTAGCTTATTAACTTAAATCTCTGATAAATTATGTGCCTGGTATGCACAGTCTGGTTAGCACAGTTAGTAAGGTGTTGGGTTTGCACTATCAAATTAAGACTGTCATTGGATCGAATCCCATGTTATCATGTTTTTATTTTACTAGTGTGGTTTGTGGCTATATAATATGAATGCCTATGTCTTTTAACAACAATAGTCAAGTCTTTCAATGGACTTTTTAGTGAAAACCAATAGATAGCTTTATTTTCTCTTTGTTTACTAAAATATTGAATGATTATGTCTTTTAAATTTAGTAAGAAAGTATTCTAATGACTTGCTTATGACACCCCATAGAATATATTATGTTTAGTACCTTGGACACTGTAGCTTATTCACTTAAATCTCTGATAAATTGCATGTCTGGCATGCACAGTCTGGTTAGCACAGTTTGTAAGGTGTTGGGTTACCACTATGAAATTAAGACTGTCATTGGTTCGAATCCCATGTTATCATGTTTTTATTTTACTAGTGTGGTATGTGGCTCTATAATATGAATGCCTATGTCTTTTAACGACAATAGGCAAGTCTTCCAATGGACTTTTTAGTGAAACCCAATAGATAGCTTTATTTTCTCTTTGTTTACTAAAATATTGAATGATTATGTCTTTTAAATTTAGTAGGAAAGTATTCTAATGACTTGCTTATGACACCCCATAGAATATATTATGTTTAGTACCTTGGACACTGTAGCTTATTCACTTAAATCTCTGATAAATTATGTGCCTGGTATGCACAGTCTGGTTAGCACAGTTAGTAAGGTGTTGGGTTTGCACTATCAAATTAAGGCTGTCGTTGGATCGAATCCCATGTTATCATGTTTTTATTTTACTAGTGTGGTTTGTGGCTCTATAATATGAATGCCTATGTCTTTTAACAACAATAGTCAAGTCTTCCTATGGACTTTTTAGTGAAACCCAATAGATAGCTTTATTTTCTCTTTGTTTACTCAAATATTGAATGCTTATGTCTTATAAATTTAGTAGGAAAGTATTCTAATGACTTGCTTATGACACCCCATAGAATATATTATGTTTAGTACCTTGGATACTGTAGATTATTCTCTTAAATCTCTGATAAATTGTGCGTCTGGTATGCACAGTCTGGTTAGCACAGTTAGTAAGGTGTTGGGTTTGCACTATGAAATTATGACTGTCATTGGTCCGAATTCCATGTTATCATGTTTTTATTTTACTAGTGTGGTTTGTGGCTCTATAATATGAATGCCTATGTCTTTTAACAACAATAGTCAAGTCTACCAATGGACTTTTTAGTGAAACCCAATAGATAGCTTTATTTTCTCTTTGTTTACTCAAATATTGAATGCTTATGTCTTATAAATTTAGTAGGAAAGTATTCTAATGACTTGCTTATGACATCCAATAGAATATATTATGTTTAGTACCTTGGACACTGTAGCTTATTAACTTAAATCTCTGATAAATTGCGTGTCTGGAGTGCACAGTCTGGTCAGCACAGTTAGTAAGGTGTTGGGTTTGCACTGTTAAATTAACACTGTCATTGGTTCGAAACCCATGTTATCATGTTTTTATTTTACTAGTGTGGTTTGTGGCTCTATAATATGAATGCCTATGTCTTTTAACAACAATAGTCAAGTCTTCCTATTGACTTTTTAGTGAAACCCAATAGATAGCTTTATTTTCTCTTTGTTTACTCAAATATTGAATGCTTATGTCTTATAAATTTAGTAGACAAGTATTCTAATGACTTGCTTATGACACCCCATAGAATATATTATGTTTAGTACCTTGGAAACTGTAGCTTATTCACTTAAATTTCTGATAAATTGTGCGTCTGGTATGCACAGTCTGGTTAGCACAGTTAGTAAGGTGTTGTGTTTGCACTATGAAATTATGATTGTCATTGGTCCGAATCCCATGTTATCATGTTTTTATTTTACTAGTGGGGTTTGTGGCTCTATAATATGAATGCCTAAGTATTTTAACAACAATAGTCAAGTCTTCCAATGGACTTTTTAGTGAAAACCAATAGATAGCTTTATTTTCTCTTTGTTTACTAAAATATTGAATGATTATGTCTTTTAAATTTAGTAGGAAAGTATTCTAATGACTTGCTTATGACACCCCATAGAATATATTATGTTTAGTACCTTGGACACTGTAGCTTATTCACTTAAATCTCTGATAAATTATGTGCCTGGTATGCACAGTCTGGTTAGCACAGTTAGTAAGGTGTTGGGTTTGCACTATCAAATTAAGGCTGTCGTTGGATCGAATCCCATGTTATCATGTTTTTATTTTACTAGTGTGGTTTGTGGCTCTATAATATGAATGCCTATGTCTTTTAACAACAATAGTCAAGTCTTCCTATGGACTTTTTAGTGAAACCCAATAGATAGCTTTATTTTCTCTTTGTTTACTCAAATATTGAATGCTTATGTCTTATAAATTTAGTAGGAAAGTATTCTAATGACTTGCTTATGACACCCCATAGAATATATTATGTTTAGTACCTTGGATACTGTAGATTATTCTCTTAAATCTCTGATAATTTGTGCGTCTGGTATGCACAGTCTGGTTAGCACAGTTAGTAAGGTGTTGGGTTTGCACTATGAAATTATGACTGTCATTGGTCCGAATTCCATGTTATCATGTTTTTATTTTACTAGTGTGGTTTGTGGCTCTATAATATGAATGCCTATGTCTTTTAACAACAATAGTCAAGTCTACCAATGGACTTTTTAGTGAAACCCAATAGATAGCTTTATTTTCTCTTTGTTTACTCAAATATTGAATGCTTATGTCTTATAAATTTAGTAGGAAAGTATTCTAATGACTTGCTTATGACATCCAATAGAATATATTATGTTTAGTACCTTGGACACTGTAGCTTATTAACTTAAATCTCTGATAAATTGCGTGTCTGGAATGCACAGTCTGGTCAGCACAGTTAGTAAGGTGTTGGGTTTGCACTGTTAAATTAACACTGTCATTGGTTCGAAACCCATGTTATCATGTTTTTATTTTACTAGTGTGGTTTGTGGCTCTATAATATGAATGCCTATGTCTTTTAACAACAATAGCCAAGTCTTCCTATTGACTTTTTAGTGAAACCCAATAGATAGCTTTATTTTCTCTTTGTTTACTCAAATATTGAATGCTTATGTCTTATAAATTTAGTAGACAAGTATTCTAATGACTTGCTTATGACACCCCATAGAATATATTATGTTTAGTACCTTGGAAACTGTAGCTTATTCACTTAAATTTCTGATAAATTGTGCGTCTGGTATGCACAGTCTGGTTAGCACAGTTAGTAAGGTGTTGTGTTTGCACTATGAAATTATGATTGTCATTGGTCCGAATCCCATGTTATCATGTTTTTATTTTACTAGTGGGGTTTGTGGCTCTATAATATGAATGCCTAAGTATTTTAACAACAATAGTCAAGTCTTCCAAAGGACTTTTTAGTGAAACCCAATAGATAGCTTTATTTTCTCTTTGTTTACTAAAATATTGAATGCTTATGTCTTGTAAATTTAGTAGGAAAGTATTCTAATGACTTGCTTATGACACCCCATAGAATATATTATGTTTAGTACCTTGGACACTGTAGCTTATTCACTTAAATCTCTGATAAATTGCGTGTCTGGACTGCACAGTCTGGTTAGCACAGTTAGTAAGGTGTTGGGTTTGCACTATCAAATTAAGGCTGTCGTTGGATCGAATCCCATGTTATCATGTTTTTATTTTACTAGTGTGGTTTGTGGCTCTATAATATGAATGCCTATGTCTTTTAACAACAATAGTCAAGTCTTCCTATGGACTTTTTAGTGAAACCCAATAGATAGCTTTATTTTCTCTTTGTTTACTCAAATATTGAATGCTTATGTCTTATAAATTTAGTAGGAAAGTATTCTAATGACTTGCTTATGACACCCCATAGAATATATTATGTTTAGTACCTTGGATACTGTAGCTTATTCTCTTAAATCTCTGATAAATTGTGCGTCTGGTATGCACAGTCTGGTTAGCACAGTTAGTAAGGTGTTGGGTTTGCACTATGAAATTATGACTGCCATTGGTCCGAATTCCATGTTATCATGTTTTTATTTTACTAGTGTGGTTTGTGGCTCTATAATATGAATGCCTATGTCTTTTAACAACAATAGTCAAGTCTTCCAAAGGACTTTTTAGTGAAACCCAATAGATAGCTTTATTTTCTCTTTGTTTACTAAAATATTGAATGATTATGTCTTTTAAATTTAGTAGGAAAGTAATCTAATGACTTGCATATGACACCCCATAGAATATATTATGTTTAGTACCTTGGACACTGTAGCTTTTTCACTTAAATCTCTGATAAATTTCACATCTTGTATGCACGGTCTGGTTAGCACAGTTAGTAAGGTGTTGTGTTTGCACTATGAAATTATGACTGTCATTGGTCCGAATCCCATGTTATCATGTTTTTATTTTACTAGTGTGGTTTGTGGCTCTATAATATGAATGCCTATGTCTTTTAACAACAATAGTCAAGTCTACCAATGGACTTTTTAGTGAAACCCAATAGATAGCTTTATTTTCTCTTTGTTTACTCAAATATTAAATGCTTATGTCTTATAAATTTAGTAGGAAAGTATTCTAATGACTTGTTTATGACATCCGATAGAATATATTATGTTTAGTACCTTGGACACTGTAGCTTATTAACTTAAATCTGTGATAAATTGCGTGTCTGGACTGCACAGTCTGGTTAGCACAGTTAGTAAGGTGTTGGGTTTGCACTGTTAAATTAAGACTGTCATTGGATCTAATCCCATGTTATCATGTTTTTATTTTACTAGTGTGGTTTGTGGCTCTATAATATGAATGCCTATGTCTTTTAACAACAATAGTCAAGTCTTTCAATGGACTTTTTAGTGAAACCCAATAGATAGCTTTATTTTCTCTTTGTTTACTAAAATATTGAATGCTTATGTCTTTTAAATTTAGTAGGAAAGTATTCTAATGACTTGCTTATGACACCCCATAAAATATATTATGTTTAGTACCTTGGACTCTGTAGCTTATTCACTTAAATCTCTGATAAATTATGTGCCTGGTATGCACAGTCTGGTTAGCACAGTTAGTAAGGTGTTGGGTTTGCACTATGAAATTATGACTGTCATTGTTCCGAATTCCATGTTATCATGTTTTTATTTTACTAGTGTGGTTTGTGGCTCTATAATATGAATGCCTATGTCTTTTAACAACAATAGTCAAGTCTACCAATGGACTTTTTAGTGAAACCCAATAGATAGCTTTATTTTCTCTTTGTTTACTCAAATATTGAATGCTTATGTCTTATAAATTTAGTAGGAAAGTATTCTAATGACTTGCTTATGACATCCAATAGAATATATTATGTTTAGTACCTTGGACACTGTAGCTTATTAACTTAAATCTCTGATAAATTGCGTGTTTGGAATGCACAGTCTGGTCAGCACAGTTAGTAAGGTGTTGGGTTTGCACTGTTAAATTAAGACTGTCATTGGTTCGAAACCCATGTTATCATGTTTTTATTTTACTAGTGTGGTTTGTGGCTCTATAATATGAATGCCTATGTCTTTTAACAACAATAGTCAAGTCTTCCTATGGACTTTTTAGTGAAACCCAATAGATAGCTTTATTTTCTCTTTGTTTACTCAAATATTGAATGCTTATGTCTTATAAATTTAGTAGACAAGTATTCTAATGACTTGCTTATGACACCCCATAGAATATATTATGTTTAGTACCTTGGAAACTGTAGCTTATTCACTTAAATTTCTGATAAATTGTGCGTCTGGTATGCACAGTCTGGTTAGCACAGTTAGTAAGGTGTTGTGTTTGCACTATGAAATTATGACTGTCATTGGTCCGAATTCCATGTTATCATGTTTTTATTTTACTAGTGTGGTTTGTGGCTCTATAATATGAATGCCTATGTCTTTTAACAACAATAGTCAAGTCTACCAATGGACTTTTTAGTGAAACCCAATAGATAGCTTTATTTTCTCTTTGTTTACTCAAATATTGAATGCTTATGTCTTATAAATTTAGTAGGAAAGTATTCTAATGACTTGCTTATGACATCCGATAGAATATATTATGTTTAGTACCTTGGACACTGTAGCTTATTAACTTAAATATCTGACAAATTGCGTGTCTGGACTGCACAGTCTGGTCAGCACAGTTAGTAAGGTGTTGGGTTTGCACTGTTAAATTAAGACTGTCATTGGATCTAATCCCATGTTATCATGTTTTTATTTTACTAGTGTGGTTTGTGGCTCTATAATATGAATGCCTATGTCTTTTAACAACAATAGTCAAGTCTTCCAATGGACTTTTTAGTGAAACCCAAGAGATAGCTTTATTTTCTCTTTGTTTACTAAAATATTGAATGATTATGTCTTTTAAATTTAGTAGGAAAGTATTCTAATGACTTGCTTATGACACCCCATAGAATATATTATGTTTAGTACCTTGGACACTGTAGCTTATTCACTTAAATCTCTGATAAATTATGTGCCTGGTATGCACAGTCTGGTTAGCACAGTTAGTAAGGTGTTGGGTTTGCACTATCAAATTAAAGCTGTCATTGGATCGAATCCCATGTTATCATGTTTTTATTTTACTAGTGTGGTTTGCGGCTCTATAATATGAATGCCTATGTCTTTTAACAACAATAGTCAAGTCTTCCTATGGACTTTTTAGTGAAACCCAATAGATAGCTTTATTTTCTCTTTGTTTACTCAAATATTGAATGCTTATGTCTTATAAATTTAGTAGACAAGTATTCTAATGACTTGCTTATGACACCCCATAGAATATATTATGTTTAGTACCTTGGAAACTGTAGCTTATTCACTTAAATTTCTGATAAATTGTGCGTCTGGTATGCACAGTCTGGTTAGCACAGTTAGTAAGGTGTTGTGTTTGCACTATGAAATTATGACTGTCATTGGTCCGAATCCCATGTTATCATGTTTTTATTTTACTAGTGTGGTTTGTGGCTCTATAATATGAATGCCTATGTCTTTTAACAACAATAGTCAAGTCAACCAATGGACTTTTTAGTGAAACCCAATAGATAGCTTTATTTTCTCTTTGTTTACTCAAATATTGAATGCTTATGTCTTATAAATTTAGTAGGAAAGTATTCTAATGACTTGCTTATGACATCCGATAGAATATATTATGTTTAGTACCTTGGACACTGTAGCTTATTAACTTAAATCTCTGATAAATTGCTTGTCTGGACTGCACAGTCTGGTCAGCACAGTTAGTAAGGTGTTGGGTTTCCACTATGAAAGTAAGACTGTCATAGGTTCGAATCCCATGTTATCATGTTTTTATTTTACTAGTGTGGTTTGTGGCTCTATAATATGAATGCCTATGTCTTTTAACAACAATAGTCAAGTCTTCCAATGGACTTTTTAGTGAAACCCAATAGATAGCTTTATTTTCTCTTTGTTTACTAAAATATTGAATGATTATGTCTTTTAAATTTAGTAAGAAAGTATTCTAATGACTTGCTTATGACACCCCATAGAATATATTATGTTTAGTACCTTGGACACTGTAGCTTATTCACTTAAATCTCTGATAAATTATGGGCCTGGTATGCACAGTCTGGTTAGCACAGTTAGTAAGGTGTTGGGTTTGCACTATCAAATTAAGCCTGTCATTGGATCGAATCCCATGTTATCATGTTTTTATTTTACTAGTGTGGTTTGTGGCTCTATAATATGAATGCCTATGTCTTTTAACAACAATAGTCAAGTCTTCCAATGGACTTTTTAGTGAAACCCAATAGATAGCTTTATTTTCTCTTTGTTTACTCAAATATTGAATGCTTATGTCTTATTAATTTAGTAGGAAAGTATTCTAATGACTTGCTTATGACACCCCATAGAATATATTATGTTTAGTACCTTGGACACTGTAGCTTATTCACTTAAATCTCTGATAAATTGTGTGTCTGCTGTGCAGAGTCTGGTTAGCACAGTTAGTAAGGTGTTGGGTTTGCACTATCAAATTAAGACTGTCATTGGTTTGATTCCCATGTTATCATGTTTTTATTTTACTAGTGTGGTTTGTGGCTCTATAATATGAATGCCTAAGTATTTTAACAACAATAGTCAAGTCTTCCAATGGACTTTTTAGTGAAACCCAATAGATAGCTTTATTTTCTCTTTGTTTACTCAAATATTGAATGCTTATGTCTTGTAAATTTAGTAGGAAAGTATTCTAATGACTTGCTTATGACACCCCATAGAATATATTATGTTTAGTACCTTGGACACTGTAGCTTATTCACTTAAATCTCTTATAAATTGTACGTCTGGTATGCACAGTTTGGTTAGTACAGTTAGTAAGGTGTTGGGTTTTCACTATCAAATTAAAACTGTCATTGGTTCGAATCCCATGTAATCATGTTTTTATTTTACTAGTGTGGGTTGTGGCTCTATAATATGAATGCCTATGTCTTTTAACAACAATAGTCAAGTCTTCCAATGGACTTTTTAGTGAAACCCAATAGATAGCTTTATTTTCTCTTTGTTTACTAAAATATTGAATGCTTATGTCTTATAAATTTAGTAGGAAAGTATTCTAATGACTTGCTTATGACACCCCATAGAATATATTATGTTTAGTACCTTGGACACTGTAGCTTATTCACTTAAATCTCTGATAAATTGCATGTCTGGCATGCACAGTCTGGTTAGCACAGTTTGTAAGGTGTTGGGTTACCACTATGAAATTAAGACTGTCATTAGTTCGAATCCCATGTTATCATGTTTTTATTTTACTAGTGTGGTATGTGGCTCTATAATATGAATGCCTATGTCTTTTAACGACAATAGTCAAGTCTTCCAATGGACTTTTTAGTGAAACCCAATAGATAGCTTTATTTTCTCTTTGTTTACTAAAATATTGAATGATTATGTCTTTTAAATTTAGTAGGAAAGTATTCTAATGACTTGCTTATGACACCCCATAGAATATATTATGTTTAGTACCTTGGACACTGTAGCTTATTCACTTAAATCTCTGATAAATTATGTTCCTGGTATGCACAGTCTGGTTAGCACAGTTAGTAAGGTGTTGGATTTGCACTATCAAATTAAGGCTGTCATTGGATCAAATCCCATGTTATCATGTTTTTATTTTACTAGTGTGGTTTGTGGCTCTATAATATGAATGCCTATGTCTTTTAACAACAATAGTCAAGTCTTCCTATGGACTTTTTAGTGAAACCCCATAGATAGCTTTATTTTCTCTTTGTTTACTAAAATATTGAATGCTTATGTCTTATAAATTTAGTAGGAAAGTATTCTAATGACTTGCTTATGACACCCCATAGAATATATTATGTTTAGTACCTTGGATACTGTAGCTTATTCACTTAAATCTCTGATAAATTGTGCGTCTGGTATGCACAGTCTGGTTAGCACAGTTAGTAAGGTGTTGGGTTTGCACTATGAAATTATGACTGTCATTGGTCCGAATCCCATGTTATCATGTTTTTATTTTACTAGTGTGGTTTGTGGCTCTATAATATGAATGCCTATGTCTTTTAACAACAATATTCAAGTCTACCAATGGACTTTTCAGTGAAACCCAATAGATAGCTTTATTTTCTCTTTGTTTACTCAAATATTGAATGCTTATGTCTTATAAATTTAGTAGGAAAGTATTCTAATGACTTGCTTATGACATCCAATAGAATATATTATGTTTAGTACCTTGGACACTGTAGCTTATTAACTTAAATCTCTGATAAATTGCGTGTCTGGAATGCACAGTCTGGTCAGCACAGTTAGTAAGGTGTTGGGTTTGCACTGTTAAATTAAGACTGTCATTGGTTCGAAACCCATGTTATCATGTTTTTATTTTACTAGTGTGGTTTGTAGCTCTATAATATGAATGCCTATGTCTTTAAACAACAATAAGCAAGTCTTTCAATGGACTTTTTAGTGAAACCCAATAGATAGCTTTATTTTCTCTTTGTTTACTCAAATATTGAATGATTATGTCTTATAAATTTAGTAGGAAAGTATTCTAATGACTTGCTTATGACACCCCATAGAATATATTATGTTTAGTACCTTGGACACTGTAGCTTATTCACTTAAATCTCTGATAAATTGCATGTCTGGCATGCACAGTCTGGTTAGCACAGTTTGTAAGGTGTTGGGTTACCACTATAAAATTAAGACTGTCATTGGTTCGAATCCCATGTTATCATGTTTTTATTTTACTAGTGTGGTTTGTGGCTCTATAATATGAATGCCTATGTCTTTTAACAACAATAGTCAAGTTTTCCAATGGACTTTTTAGTGAAACCCAATAGATAGCTTTTATTTTCTCTTTGTTTACTAAAATATTGAATGATTATGTCTTTTAAATTTAGTAGGAAAGTATTCTAATGACTTGTTTATGACACCCCATAGAATATATTATGTTTAGTACCTTGGACACTGTAGCTTATTCACTTAAATCTCTGATAAATTATGTGCCTGGTATGCACAGTCTGGTTAGTACAGTTAGTAAGGTGTTGGGTTTGCATTATCAAATTAAGGCTGTCATTGGATTGAATCCCATGTTATCATGTTTTTATTTTACTAGTGTGGTTTGTGGCTCTATAATATGAATGACTATGTCTATTAACAACAATAGTCAAGTCTTCCAATGGACTTTTTAGTGAAACCCAAAAGATAGCTTTATTTTCTCTTTGTCTACTCAAATATTGAATGCTTATGTCTTATTAATTTTGTAGGAAAGTATTCTAATGACTTGCTTATGACACCCCATAGAATATATTATGTTTAGTACCTTGGACACTGTAGCTTATTCACTTAAATCTCTGATAAATTGCACATCTTGTATGCACGATCTGGTTAGCACAGTTAGTAAGGTGTTGGGTCTGCAATATTAAATTAAGACTGTCATTGGTTCAAATCCCATGTTATCATGTTTTTATTTTACTAGTGTGGTGTGCGGCTCTATAATATGAATGCCTATGTCTTTTAACAACAATAGTCAAGTCTTCCAATGGACTTTTTAGTGAAACCCAATAGATAGCATTATTTTCTCTTTGTTTACCAAAATATTGAATGATTATGTCTTTTAAATTTAGTATTAAAGTATTCTAATGACTTGCTTATGACACCCCATAGAATATATTATGTTTAGTACCTTGGAAACTGTAGCTTATTCACTTAAATCTCTGATAAATTATGTGCCTGGTATGTACAGTCTGGTTAGCACAGTTAGTAAGGTGTTGGGTTTGCACTATGAAATTATGACTGTCATTGGTCCGAATCCCATGTTATCATGTTTTTATTTTACTAGTGTGGTTTGTGGCTCTATAATATGAATGCCTATGTCTTTTAACAACAATAGTCAAGTCTACCAATAGACTTTTTAGTGAAACCCAATAGATAGCTTTATTTTCTCTTTGTTTACTCAAATATTGAATGCTTATGTCTTATAAAAAAAATTTTTATAAAGTAATTTTTATTCAATAGAATGAAAATGAAGTTACAGACATTGCATATCAACGGCACATCACATATAGCAAATAAATCGCATCCTCGTTTATGAGATATATTTACAGCAGTGTAGTATCAGGCTGTGTCCATGAGGAAATGAGCATAAAAAAAAAAAAAATACATATTTAAGTAGCACGTTTGATCCTGCAACATCCGCCACTAATATATAAATCCCCATGATATTTTTTGGAATTATCGCCCTTAAACTAACCCAACAAGACAGAGGGTACATAAAAAGAAAAAGAAAAGAAGTAGGAAACAAGAATAAAGAAACATTGAAAGAAACATATTAAGGAGTAATCATCTAAACCAGGACCTTATCAGTCGTGTATATAACCAGGCGAACCCGCAGAGCTAAGCAATCAACCATCTACAGTAAACATACGTCATTAAACAGTAATTCAGTAATTCAGTGGCACAATAGCTTTTCAGTATCCACTATAATTGAGGGACCAGGTGGGAGTGGGGAGATTCCAGCCATGGAGACCAGACTCTTTCAAATTTGGCTGATGCGTTTTGTTTCATGTAAATGTATCTTTCCTTGACTATTGTATCATTAACTAGGGTCTTAAGCGCAGAAACTAAAGGGCCACCAGGGGCCATCCAGAGCCTCGCAATGCAAACCTTAGCCAAGGCGCATACACTGCGAGCATATAGATCCACTGGACCAGTCTCAGAAGTGGAACATCCCATCCCCAAAATACAAAATTGTGGGGTAAGCAATCCGCCAGTCACTCCCGTACTCTCCAGAATTGACCTAACCCTCGACCAGAATACCCGCAGCCTCGGGCAGTCCCACACGAGGTGCCAAAATGTTCCCTCATCCACCCCGCACTTAGGGCAGAGGCCAGATCTACCAGTCCCAAAAGAGGCCAGTCTAGCTGGAGTCATATATGTTCTATGTAGGATGAAGAATTGAATTTGTTGATATCTGAGGGACTTGGTGACTGTAGCAGGATATTCCAGAGCAAGGGCCCAGTCCTCCTCAGTTATTAGACCTATGTCCTCCTCCCATGTTCCACGGAGACATGTCAAAGGGTCCGCATGGAGTTTGGTAATAAGATATCCATACGCAAGGGAGACCATTTTAGCTCGACCCAAAGTAGTCACGAATGTCTTGATGGGAAATGGGAGGATTCGTGGGGGGGACTCAGCAAACTGGGACTGGAGGGCATGTCGAAGTTGAAGGTATCTGAAAAAATAGGAGTTGGGTAAATCAAACTCATCTTTCAGTTGCTGAAAGGATTTAAACACACTATTTAGGTAAAGTTGGGAAATAGAAACCACAGATCTAGGGGCCCATACCTCCCGTCCCTCAAGCGCATGCAGCTCGGGAAGCCAATCAGAATACCAAAGGGGGGTGTCTGGGTCCAGGTCCTCGTACCCTAAGAGATCTCTCAGGGCCCGCCATATCTTTAAGGCCTGAAAAATAATAGGGGGAAGAAACCGGGCTATGCTCCCACTCAGCAGCACCTGCATAGGAGAGAGGTGAGGAAAATAGCAGCGGATGAACTCACAATGTAAAGAATCATTGCCAGAATCCTGCGCCCATACACTAATGTGAGTCAGCTGAGCAGCGTAGTAATACATCTGAAAGTTAGGCATAGCTAGGCCGCCATCAGAGCGCTGCCTGGTGAGGGTATTTAACTGTATCCTAGGTCGTTTGTTAGCCCAGATCAGTGAGGATAGAACACTATTCAATTTTCTATAGAATAATGGATAGATATATACAGGGGACTGGAGAATAATGTATAAAAGTTTTGGCAGTATGATCATTTTAATGAGATTAACCCTGCCAGACACCGTCAGTGGAAGCCTACACCAGGTTTTGGATTTGCACATGATCTGCTGCACGGTCGGGTCCAGGTTCAGAGGGATGAAATCAGAGGGGTCATTAGTTATTTGGATTCCAAGGTATTTAAATTGTGTTGTCCAACATAATGGTAGGGAGATTTTGGGAACGGTCGGAGGGGGGCCTATGACTGGCATAATGTATGATTTAGACCAGTTGATCCGAAGACCCGAGTGAGCACCAAAGCCCTCAATCACACGCAGCAGAATGGGCATTGACCTGGCGTAGTCTTGCAAAAACAACAACAGGTCGTCGGCATAGAGTGCTATCCTATCCTCGCGTGAGCCCGTACGAATTCCCACAATATCTGGGTGTGATCTTACCAAACAGGCCAAGGGCTCAACGGCCAGAGCAAACAGCGCGGGGGACAGGGGGCAGCCCTGCCTAGTACCACGGGACAATTGAAAGGAGGGGGAAACATAACCATTCACCAAGATCCTGGCACTCGGATGTTGATACAGTAATTTAGTCCATCTGATAAAGTTGGGCCCAAAGCCCATACAAGCCATCACCTCCCATAAATAAGCCCATTCGATACTGTCAAAGGCCCTGGCCGCATCCAGCGAGACCACAGCCGAGTCAGAAGGGAAGTCATATGGGAGTTGCAAAATGGTATACAGTCGACGCAGGTTAATAGACGTGGACTTCCCTGGCATGAAGCCAGTCTGGTCCGGGTGAACAAGGGAGGTGATCACTGTGTTAAGTCGTACTGCCAATATCTTTGCCAGGATCTTAGCTTCGGTGGGAATAAGGGATATCGGCCTATAGGAGTCTGGGGACTTAGGGTCCTTACCGGGCTTTGGAATCACTATTATAATTGCCTCTGACATAGAAGGGGGAAGTTCATTATTGGCAAATATATCTAAGTATAAGGCATGGAGCCTGGGCCCGAAAAAATCAATATGAGTTTTGTATACTTCTGAGGGAATTCCATCACACCCCGGGGCCTTGCCATTAGGGGACACACCAATAGCCGCAGTCACCTCCGCGAGCGTCAAAGGCGCCTCCAGTACCTCACGGGCCTCAGAGGAGAGCGCGGGCAGTTGAATACCCCCCAAATAATAGGAGAGATCTAGAGTAGAGCATGTCAATTGTGAGCTATAAACCCTGGTGTAATAGGATCGGAATAACTGCGCAATGTCCGGCGTGGTGTCAACAAAAGAGCCATCACCGCCGGACATTTGAGTGATCACAGTCCCAGGGCGATCCTGATGTATCAGCCGGGCCAGGAGGCCACCCGTCCTATCAGCCTGCATATAAATATTAGTAGCCCTAAAGAGGAGGGACCGTGAGTTTTTATCAGACAGGTGGGCAAGCCAAGCCGACTGAGCCACCAGCCATCGCGCTTTCGTCGTGGGGGTACCATCCAGCAAGTATTGGGACTCCAAATCTCTGGCGTCACTCTCCAGGGCCTTTTCCCTTTCCCTAGAGGATACTTTATGAGCTGCTATGCGTCCTATATAAGAACCCCTCATAAATGCCTTGAATGAATCCCATACCATCGTTCCCGGGGCAGACCCCGTGTTGTCGTTAAAGTAACCCTCCCACTGAGTCTCCAGGTCACTGCAGTCACCCTGCTGAGTCAGCCAGGAAGGGTGCAACTTCCAATAAGAGTACCCCCTCTGACTTTTCACAGTAAGAGTCATCAACAAAGGGGAGTGGTCAGAGACCCCTCGGGCCTCATAGCGGACATCAGTGATCACAGGGACAAGGGCGGGGGACACCAGTATCAGGTCTATTCTAGAAAAGGAGCCATATGTGCTGGAGAAACAGGAGAACTGACGGACCGCAGGGTGGCGAAGCCTCCACACATCTACCCACTGCAAACTATTCATGAAATCAGCAAACTTGGTAGAACCTCTACCCACCACCGCATCAATCGGAGAATGCCATCGGTCCAAAGACACATCTAGTATATTATTAAAGTCGCCCAGACATATCACTGGGGTGGTAGGAGAGGAGGCTATAAAAGATGCAGCTTGCTGCAATACAGCATATGAAAAAGGAGGGGGGACATACACTGCTAAGATATAATAAGGCTGGGAGCTCAGTTTGCATTCTAGAAATACAAATCTTCCATATGTGTCAGTTTTGACTGATATTAACTCAAATTGCACCGATTTCTTAATCAGAACAGATACACCCCTGGAGAAGGAGGAATGAGAGGAATGGTAAGCCCATCCCACCCAGGCCCGTCGTAGAGATAACAACCGATTTCCCTCTAAGTGGGTCTCGCTGAGGCATGCAATATCCGGGTCATATTTCTTAATCATATTTAGAACCAAGGAGCGTTTGATTTTGTTATTCAAACCTCGGACATTCCATGCCAGAAATTTCAGGTTAATCATGACCCCAGGTATACGCCATGTGCCACACGGATAGACATCTCACAATATATATCTGAGAATCAGGACTATTAGCCACAGCAACATATAGCTCGTACAGGCCCTGCGTTGTAAACCATAACATCCAGTATATCAAACATCCTAGTTTCAGAAAAAACATAGATATGAAAAATAACAAACTAAAGAAAGAAAACCAAAAACAACAAGAGGAGCCGCAACCAGCAGCTTCCCAACCATCCCTCCCCTCCCCGTACACCACCCCAAATGCTAAGAAGGCCTAGATTCTCAGCTTAACCTAAACCTCTCTAACTAGTAGCACTTGAACGTGAAAAGTCTTGAGCCATCAATGCAAAGGGGGGGCTCCCCGAACTGTGATCGTCTCCTCCGGTAGTCACGGTCCAGCATCTCCAACGCAGGGAATCAGTCCGGAGCCAACTGACGAGCACCCGGCGCAAATCTGTCCAGCCACTGGGCCGCCTCTCTAGGAGAATTAAAGAACTTGGTCTCCCCATCCGCCACTACCCGGAGCCGAGAGGGAAACAGCATGGAGTATGAGAGGTTGAGATCCCGCAGACGTCGTTTAATAGGCATAAACTGGGCTCTGTCCTTCTGGACGTCTGCGGCAAAATCCGGGAAGGCCGACACCTTGACTCCATTACGGACCAACGGGCCCTTCGTACGACCCAGGCGGAGAACCGAGTCACGATCTTTATAGTGCAGGAATTTGGCGATGAATGTGCGAGGAGGGGCACCAGGAGGTAGCGGCCGAGATGGTATCCTATGTGCACGCTCCACCGTGAATTGGGCCGTAAAGGACTCAGCGCCATATATCTCTTTGAGCCAGGATTCGAGGAAGTCCTCCGGCTGAGAGCCCTCCTCTCTCTCAGGCAGACCCACAAATCGTACATTGTTCCTACGCAGCCGACCCTCCATGTCTAGAAGCTTGGTTTGAAGAGATGAGACCTGTTGGGTCACCGCGGACATGGATTGCTTAAGGGGGCCACACACATCCTCCAAGTTGGAGACACGCGTCTCCGCCTCACCCACTCTCTCATGGATACGCTGAACATCTTGTCGGAGTAAGGAGAGGTCGCACTGCACCTTTTCCATCTTATCGGAGAGACGCTGCTCGCTTCCGGCTATAGCCTCCAACACCTGCTGAATAGACGGCGCCTCCGCTGCCGTTGGGGAGTTGGCAGTAGACGCAGAAGGGGAGCTTGGAGAGGCACCCTGAGGTGGAACCGATGACCCCCTGGGGTTGGATTGCCTAGCAAATCTCTCTAGTTTGGCCGCGGCCGCACTCTGGCCGCCCTTAACCATATTGACAAATGTCGGTCACACACTCCTCCGGGTAGAGTTGTAGTATAAAGTATAATTAGAAGACAGCAGGCTATCTGTTGTAAGAGCCGGGAAGCAATCGTGTTGAATCTTTGGGTCAAAATATCAATGGACAAGAAGCACAGGCTTTGTGTAAAAGTAGAAATAGTATAGGTAATATTGAGGATAATGTCCTGCAGCAAATTCCAGGAGGCAAAAAATAGGGTATTAGTGTGTGATACACTATGAGCTATTAATGCAGCTCAGCAGTACAATGAGTTCCAAGGTACATGTAGCCCCTGCAGGGCGGACAGGGAGAGCTGTGTAGTGAGGCTGTATATGGAACTGCACCTAAAATGGCCCCCGGGTCTATAGGCACTTCTCCCCCTCCCTGGAGTACCTTTCCCTGTTGTCCAGCCAGCAGTCCCAGGGCCCTCCAGCCGGTTGCAGGAGGATTAGCAATGTCCTCTGTGTCTTTCCCTGCGGCCGGACAGCGTCGCCCGCTCGTCAATGAGGCCCCGTGAGTCGCGCGGCCGGGAGCGCCAAACTCGAGGTCGGGGATCCGGAGGAGTCACAGGCCGCAATGCCGGAAGTCGTCCGCCGCGGTCAGCCAGCACGCAGAGATCGCGGACAAAAGGTGCCCGCCGCTGCCCAGAGGTGAGGGGGGACCAGCACTGGAGGGTAGACACTCCGGAGGGACTCAGGATGGGTACAGGAGATATTAGTACGGGGAGCTCCCGGGATCCGTTGCCTACTCCTTCACCGCCGTGGCCACGCCTTATGTCTTATAAATTTAGTAGGAAAGTATTCTAATGACTTGCTTATGACACCCCATAGAATATATTATGTTTAGTACCTTGGATACTGTAGCTTATTCACTTAAATCTCTGATAAATTGGGCGTCTGGTATGCACAGTCTGGTTAGCACAGTTAGTAAGGTGTTGGGTTTGCACTATGAAATTATGACTGTCATTGGTCCGAATCCCATGTTATCATGTTTTTATTTTACTAGTGTGGTTTGTGGCTCTATAATATGAATGCCTATGTCTTTTAACAACAATAGTCAAGTCTACCTATGGACTTTTTAGTGAAACCCAATAGATAGCTTTATTTTCTCTTTGTTTACTCAAATATTGAATGCTTATGTCTTATAAATTTAGTAGGAAAGTATTCTAATGACTTGCTTATGACATCCAATAGAATATATTATGTTTAGTACCTTGGACACTGTAGCTTATTAACTTAAATCTCTGATAAATTGCGTGTCTGGAATGCACAGTCTGGTCAGCACAGTTAGTAAGGTGTTGGGTTTGCACTGTTAAATTAAGACTATCATTGGTTCGAAACCCATGTTATCATGTTTTTATTTTACTAGTGTGGTTTGTAGCTCTATAATATGAATGCCTATGTCTTTTAACAACAATAGTCAAGTCTTTCAATGGACTTTTTAGTGAAACCCAATAGATAGCTTTATTTTCTCTTTGTTTACTCAAATATTGAATGATTATGTCTTATAAATTTAGTAGGAAAGTATTCTAATGACTTGCTTATGACACCCCATAGAATGTATTATGTTTAGTACCTTGGACACTGTAGCTTATTCACTTAAATCTCTAATAAATTGCATGTATGGCATGCACAGTCTGGTTAGCACAGTTTGTAAGGTGTTGGGTTACCACTATAAAATTAAGACTGTCATTGGTTCGAATCCCATGTTATCATGTTTTTATTTTACTAGTGTGGTTTGTGGCTCTATAATATGAATGCCTATGTCTTTTAACAACAATAGTCAAGGTTTCCAATGGACTTTTTAGTGAAACCCAATAGATAGCTTTTATTTTCTCTTTGTTTACTAAAATATTGAATGATTATGTCTTTTAAATTTAGTAGGAAAGTATTCTAATGACTTGCTTATGACACCCCATAGAATATATTATGTTTAGTACCTTGGACACTGTAGCTTATTCACTTAAATCTCTGATAAATTATGTGCCTGGTATGCACAGTCTGGTTAGCACAGTTAGTAAGGTGTTGGGTTTGCACTATCAAATTAAGGCTGTCATTGGATCGAATCCCATGTTATCATATTTTTATTTTACTAGTGTGGTTTGTGGCTCTATAATATGAATGACTATGTCTATTAACAACAATAGTCAAGTCTTCCAATGGACTTTTTAGTGAAACCCAATAGATAGCTTTATTTTCTCTTTGTCTACTCAAATATTGAATGCTTATGTCTTATTAATTTTGTAGGAAAGTATTCTAATGACTTGCTTATGACACCCCATAGAATATATTATGTTTAGTACCTTGGACACTGTAGCTTATTCACTTAAATCTCTGACAAATTGCACATCTTGTATGCATGGTCTGGTTAGCACAGTTAGTAAGGTGTTGGGTCTGCAATATGAAATTAAGACTGTCATTGGTTCGAATCCCATATTATCATGTTTTTATTTTACTAGTGTGGTGTGCAGCTCTATAATATGAATGCCTATGTCTTTTAACAACAATAGTCAAGTCTTCCAATGGACTTTTTAGTGAAACCCAATAGATAGCTTTATTTTCTCTTTGTTTACTCAAATATTGAATGCTTATGTCTTATAAATTTAGTAGGAAAGTATTCTAATGACTTGCTTATGACATCCAATAGAATATATTATGTTTAGTACCTTGGACACTGTAGCTTATTAACTTAAATCTCTGATAATTGCGTGTCTGGAATGCACAGTCTGGTCAGCACAGTTAGTAAGGTGTTGGGTTTGCACTATCAAATTAAGACTATCATTAGTTCAAATCCCATGTTATCATGTTTTTATTTTACTAGTGTGGTTTGTGGCTCTATAATATGAATGCCTATGTCTTTTAACAACAATAGTCAAGTCTTCCAATGAACTTTTTAGTGAAACCCAATAGATAGCTTTATTTTCTCTTTGTTTACTCAAATATTGAATGATTGTGTCTTATAAATTTAGTAGGAAAGTATTCTAATGACTTGCTTATGACACCCCATAGAATATATTATGTTTAGTACCTTGGACACTGTAGCTTATTCACTTAAATCTCTGATAAATTGCCTGTCTTGCATGCACAGTCTGGTTAGCACAGTTTGTAAGGTGTTTGGTTACCACTATGAAATTAAGACTGTCATTGGTTCGAATCCCCTGTTATCATGTTTTTATTTTACTAGTGTGGTTTGTGGCTCTATAATATGAATGCCTATGTCTTTTAACAACAATAGTCAAGTTTTCCAATGGACTTTTTAGTGAAACCCAATAGATAGCTTTTATTTTCTCTTTGTTTACTAAAATATTGAATGATTATGTCTTTTAAATTTAGTAGGAAAGTATTCTAATGACTTGCTTATGACACCCCATAGAATATATTATGTTTAGTACCTTGGACACTGTAGCTTATTCACTTAAATCTCTGATAAATTATGTGCCTGGTATGCACAGTCTGGTTAGCACAGTTAGTAAGGTGTTGGGTTTGTACTATCAAATTAAGGCTGTCATTGGATCGAATCCCAAGTTATCATGTTTTTATTTTACTAGTGTGGTTTGTGGCTCTATAATATGAATGCCTATGTCTATTAACAACAATAGTCAAGTCTTCCAATGGACTTTTTAGTGAAACCCAATAGATAGCTTTATTTTCTCTTTGTCTACTCAAATATTGAATGCTTATGTCTTATTAATTTTGTTGGAAAGTATTCTAATGACTTGCTTATGACACCCCATAGAATATATTATGTTTAGTACCTTGGACACTGTAGCTTATTCACTTAAATCTCTGATAAATTGCACCTCTTGTATGCACGGTATGGTTAGCACAGTTAGTAAGGTGTTGGGTCTGCAATGTGAAATTAAGACTGTCATTGGTTCGAATCCCATGTTATCATGTTTTTATTTTACTAGTGTGGTGTGCGGCTCTATAATATGAATGCCTATGTCTTTTAACAACAATAGTCAAGTCTTCCAATGGACTTTTTAGTGAAACCCAATAGATAGCATTATTTTCTCTTTGTTTACTAAAATATTGAATGATTATGTCTTTTAAATTTAGTAGGAAAGTATTCTAATGACTTGCTTATGACACCCCATAGAATATATTATGTTTAGTACCTTGGACACTGTAGCTTATTTACTTAAATCTCTGATAAATTGCACGTCTTGTATGCACGGTCTGGTTAGCACAGTTAGTAAGGTGTTGGGTTTCCACTATGAAATTAAGACTGTCATTCGTTCGAATCCCATGTTATCATGTTTTTATTTTACTAGTGTGGTTTGTGGCTCTATAATATGAATGCCTATGTCTTTTAACAACAATAGTCAAGTCTTCCAATGGACTTTTTAGTGAAACCCAATAGATAGCTTTATTTTCTCTTTGTTTACTAAAATATTGAATGCTTATGTCTTTTAAATTTAGTAGGAAAGTATTCTAATGACTTGCTTATGACACCCCATAGAATATATTATGTTTAGTACCTTGGACACTGTAGCTTATTCACTTAAATCTCTGATAAATTGCATGTCTGGTTTGCTCGGTCTGGTTAGCACAGTTAGTAAGGTGTTGGGTTTGCACTATGAAATTAAGACTGTCATAGGTTCGACTCCCATGTTATCATGTTTTTATTTTACTAGTGTGGTTTGTGGCTCTATAATATGAATGCCTATGTCTTTTAACAACAATAGTCAAGTCTTCCAATGGACTTTTTAGTGAAACCCAATAGATAGCTTTATTTTCTCTTTGTTTACTAAAATATTGAATGCTTATGTATTTTAAATTTAGTAGGAAAGTATTCTAATGACTTGCTTATGACACCCCATAGAATATATTATGTTTAGTACCTTGGACACTGTAGCTTATTCACTTAAATCTCTGATAAATTGCAAGTCTAGTATGCATGGTGTGGTTAGCACAGTTAGTAAGGTGTTGGGTTTGCACTATAAAATTAAGACTGTCATTGGTTCGATTCCCATGTTATCATGTTTTTATTTTACTAGTGTGGTTGGTGGCTCTATAATATGAATGCCTATGTCTTTTAACAACAATAGTCAAGTCTTTCAATGGACTTTTTAGTGAAACCCAATAGATAGCTTTATTTTCTCTTTGTTTACTAAAATATTGAATGCTTATGTCTTTTAAATTTAGTAGGAAAGTATTCAAATGACTTGCTTATGACACCCCATAGAATATATTATGTTTAGTACCTTGGACACTGTAGCTTATTCACTTAAATCTCTTATAAATTGTGTGTCTGGTATGCACACTTTGGTTAGCACACTTAGTAAGGTGTTGGGTTTGCACTATCAAATTAAGACTGTCATTGGTTCGAATCCTATGTTATCATGTTTTTATTTTACTAGTGTGGTATGTGGCTCTATAATATGAATGCCTATGTTTTTTAACAACAACAGTCAAGTCTTCCAATGGACTTTTTAGTGAAACCCAATAGATTGCTTTATTTTCTCTTTGTTTACTAAAATATTGAATGCTTATGTCTTTTAAATTTAGTAGGAAAGTATTCTAATGACTTGCTTATGACACCCCATAGAATATATTATGTTTAGTACCTTGGACGCTGTAGTTTATTCACTTAAATCTCTGATACATTGTTTGTTTGGTATGCACAGTCTGGTTAGCACAGTTAATAATTTGTTGGGTTTGCGCTATCAAATTAAGACTGTCATTGGTTCGAATTCCATGTTATCATGTTTTTATTTTACTAGTGTGGTTTGTGGCTCTATAATATGAATGCCTATGTCTTTTAACAACAATAGTCAAGTCTTCCAATAGACTTTTTGGTTAAACCCAATAGATAGCTTTATTTTCTCTTTGTTTACTAAAATATTGAATGCTTATGTCTTATAAATTTAGTAGGAAAGTATTCTAATGACTTGCTTATGACACCCCATAGAATATATTATGTTTAGTACCTTGGACACTGTAGCTTATTCACTTAAATCTCTGATAAATTGCATGTCTGGTATGCACAGTCTGGTTAGCACAGTTAGTAAGGTGTTGGGTTTGCACTATGAAATTAAGACTGTCATTGGTTCGAATCCCATGTTATCATGTTTTTATTTTACTAGTGTGGTTTGTGGCTCTATAATATGAATGCCTATGTCTTTTAACAACAATAGTCAAGTCTTCCAATGGACTTTTTAGTGAAACCCAATAGATAGCTTTATTTTCTCTTTGTTTACGAAAATATTGAATGCTTATGTCTTTTAAATTTAGTAGGAAAGTATTCTAATGACTTGCTTATGACACCCCATAGAATATATTATGTTTAGTACCTTGGACACTGTAGCTTATTCACTTAAAACTCAGATAAATTGTTTGTTTGGTATGCACAGTCTGGTTAGCACAATTAGTAAGGTGTTGGGTTTGCACTATCAAATTAAGACTGTCATTGGATCGAATCCCATGTTATCATGTTTTTATTTTACTTGTGTGGTTTGTGGCTCTATAATATGAATGCCTATGTTTTTTAACAACAATAGTTAAGTCTTCCAATAGACTTTTTAGTGAAACCCAATAGATTTTTTTTTCTCTTAGTTTACTAAAATATTGAATGCTTATGTCTTATAAATTTAGTAGGAAAGTATTCTAATGACTTGCTTATGACACCCCATAGAATATATTATGTTTAGTACCTTGGACACTGTAGCTTATTCACTTAAATCTCTGATAAATTGCATGTATGGTATGCATGGTCTGGTTAGCACAGTTAGTAAGGTGTTGGGTTTCCACTATGAAATTAAGACTGTCATAGGTTCGAATCCCATGTTATCATGTTTTTATTTTACTAGTGTGGTTTGTGGCTCTATAATATGAATGCCTATGTCTTTTAACAACAATAGTCAAGTCTTCCAATGGACTTTTTAGTGATACTCAATAGATAGCTTTATTTTCTCTTTGTTTACTAAAATATTGAATGATTATGTCTTTTAAATTTAGTAGGAAAGTATTCTAATGACTTGCTTATGACACCCCATAGAATATATTATGTTTAGTACCTTGGACACTGTAGTTTATTCACTTAAATCTCAGATAAATTGTTTGTTTGGTATGCACAGTCTGGTTAGCACAGTTATTAAGGTGTTGGGTTTGCACTATCAAATTAAGACTGTCATTGGATCGAATCCCATGTTATCATGTTTTTATTTTACTAGTGTGGTTTGTGGCTCTATAATATGAATGCCTATGTCTTTTAACAACAATAGTCAAGTCTTCCAATGGACTTTTTAGTGAAACCCAATAGATAGCTTTATTTTCTCTTTGTTTACTAAAATATTGAATGCTTATGTCTTTTAAATTTAGTAGGAAAGTATTCTAATGACTTGCTTATGACACCCCATAGAATATATTATGTTTAGTACCTTGGACACTGTAGTTTAGGCATTTAGGTAGCTTATTCACTTAAATCTCTGATAAATTATGTACCTGGTATGCACAGTCTGGTTAGCACAGTTAGTAAGGTGTTGGGTTTGCACTATCAAATTAAGGCTGTCTTTGGATCAAATCCCATGTTATCATGTTTTTATTTTACTAGTGTGGTTTGTGGCTCTATAATATGAATGCCTATGTCTTTTAACAACAATAGTCAAGTCTTCCAATGGACTTTTTAGTGAAATCCAATAGATAGCTTTATTTTCTCTTTGTTTACTAAAATATTGAATGCTTATGTCTTATAAATTTAGTAGGAAAGTATTCTAATGACTTTCTTATGACACCCCATAGAATATATTATGTTTAGTACCTTGGACACTGTAGCTTATTCACTTAAATCTCTGATAAATTGCATGTATGGTATGCACGGTCTGGTTAGCACAGTTAGTAAGGTGTTGGGTTTCCACTATGAAATTAAGACTGTCATAGGTTCGAATCCCATGTTATCATGTTTTTATTTTACTAGTGTGGTTTGTGGCTCTATAATATGAATGCCTATGTCTTTTAACAACAATAGTCAAGTCTTCCAATGGACTTTTTAGTGATACCCAATAGATAGCTTTATTTTCTCTTTGTTTACTAAAATATTGAATGATTATGTCTTTTAAATTTAGTAGGAAAGTATTATAATGACTTGCTTATGACACCCCATAGAATATATTATGTTTAGTACCTTGGACACTGTAGCTAATTCACTTAAATCTCTGATAAATTATGGGCTAGGTATGCACAGTCTGGTTAGCACAGTTAGTAAGGTGTTGGGTTTGCACTATGAAATCAAGACTGTCATTGGTTTGAATCCCATGTTATCATGTTTTTATTTTACTAGTGTGGTTTGTGGCTCTATAATATGAATGCCTATGTCTTTTAACAACAATAGTCAAGTCTTCCAATGGACTTTTTAGTGAAACCCAATAGATAGCTTTATTTTCTCTTTGTTTACGAAAATATTGAATGCTTATGTCTTTTAAATTTAGTAGGAAAGTATTCTAATGACTTGCTTATGACACCCCATAGAATATATTATGTTTAGTACCTTGGACACTGTAGTTTATTCACTTAAAACTCAGATAAATTGTTTGTTTGGTATGCACAGTCTGGTTAGCACAATTAGTAAGGTGTTGGGTTTGCACTATCAAATTAAGACTGTCATTGAATCGAATCCCATGTTATCATGTTTTTATTTTACTAGTGTGGTTTGTGGCTCTATAATATGAATGCCTATGTCTTTTAACAACAATAGTCAAGTCTTCCAATGGACTTTTTAGTGAAACCCAATAGATAGCTTTATTTTCTCTTTGTTTACTCAAATATTGAATGCTTATGTCTTATTAATTTAGTAGGAAAGTATTCTAATGACTTGCTTATGACACCCCATAGAATATATTATGTTTAGTACCTTGGACACTGTAGCTTATTCACTTAAATCTCTGATAAATTGTGCGTCTGCTGTGCAGAGTCTGGTTAGCACAGTTAGTAAGGTGTTGGGTTTGCACTATCAAATTAAGACTGTCATTGGTTTGATTCCCATGTTATCATGTTTTTATTTTACTAGTGTGGTTTGTGGCTCTATAATATGAATGCCTAAGTATTTTAACAACAATAGTCAAGTCTTCCAATGGACTTTTTAGTGAAACCCAATAGATAGCTTTATTTTCTCTTTGTTTACTCAAATATTGAATGCTTATGTCTTGTAAATTTAGTAGGAAAGTATTCTAATGACTTGCTTATGACACCCCATAGAATATATTATGTTTAGTACCTTGGACACTGTAGCTTATTCACTTAAATCTCTTATAAATTGTACGTCTGGTATGCACAGTTTGGTTAGTACAGTTAGTAAGGTGTTGGGTTTGCACTATCAAATTAAAACTGTCATTGGTTCGAATCCCATGTAATCATGTTTTTATTTTACTAGTGTGGGTTGTGGCTCTATAATATGAATGCCTATGTCTTTTAACAACAATAGTCAAGTCTTCCAATGGACTTTTTAGTGAAACCCAATAGATAGCTTTATTTTCTCTTTGTTTACTAAAATATTGAATGCTTATGTCTTATAAATTTAGTAGGAAAGTATTCTAATGACTTGCTTATGACACCCCATAGAATATATTATGTTTAGTACCTTGGACACTGTAGCTTATTCACTTAAATCTCTGATAAATTGCATGTCTGGCATGCACAGTCTGGTTAGCACAGTTTGTAAGGTGTTGGGTTACCACTATGAAATTAAGACTGTCATTAGTTCGAATCCCATGTTATCATGTTTTTATTTTACTAGTGTGGTATGTGGCTCTATAATATGAATGCCTATGTCTTTTAACGACAATAGTCAAGTCTTCCAATGGACTTTTTAGTGAAACCCAATAGATAGCTTTATTTTCTCTTTGTTTACTAAAATATTGAATGATTATGTCTTTTAAATTTAGTAGGAAAGTATTCTAATGACTTGCTTATGACACCCCATAGAATAAATTATGTTTAGTACCTTGGACACTGTAGCTTATTCACTTAAATCTCTGATAAATTATGTTCCTGGTATGCACAGTCTGGTTAGCACAGTTAGTAAGTTGTTGGATTTGCACTATCAAATTAAGGCTGTCATTGGATCAAATCCCATGTTATCATGTTTTTATTTTACTAGTGTGGTTTGTGGCTCTATAATATGAATGCCTATGTCTTTTAACAACAATAGTCAAGTCTTCCTATGGACTTTTTAGTGAAACCCCATAGATAGCTTTATTTTCTCTTTGTTTACTAAAATATTGAATGCTTATGTCTTATAAATTTAGTAGGAAAGTATTCTAATGACTTGCTTATGACACCCCATAGAATATATTATGTTTAGTACCTTGGATACTGTAGCTTATTCACTTAAATCTCTGATAAATTGTGCGTCTGGTATGCACAGTCTGGTTAGCACAGTTAGTAAGGTGTTGGGTTTGCACTATGAAATTATGACTGTCATTGGTCCGAATCCCATGTTATCATGTTTTTATTTTACTAGTGTGGTTTGTGGCTCTATAATATGAATGCCTATGTCTTTTAACAACAATATTCAAGTCTACCAATGGACTTTTCAGTGAAACCCAATAGATAGCTTTATTTTCTCTTTGTTTACTCAAATATTGAATGCTTATGTCTTATAAATTTAGTAGGAAAGTATTCTAATGACTTGCTTATGACATCCAATAGAATATATTATGTTTAGTACCTTGGACACTGTAGCTTATTAACTTAAATCTCTGATAAATTGCGTGTCTGGAATGCACAGTCTGGTCAGCACAGTTAGTAAGGTGTTGGGTTTGCACTGTTAAATTAAGACTGTCATTGGTTCGAAACCCATGTTATCATGTTTTTATTTTACTAGTGTGGTTTGTAGCTCTATAATATGAATGCCTATGTCTTTAAACAACAATAAGCAAGTCTTTCAATGGACTTTTTAGTGAAACCCAATAGATAGCTTTATTTTCTCTTTGTTTACTCAAATATTGAATGATTATGTCTTATAAATTTAGTAGGAAAGTATTCTAATGACTTGCTTATGACACCCCATAGAATATATTATGTTTAGTACCTTGGACACTGTAGCTTATTCACTTAAATCTCTGATAAATTGCATGTCTGGCATGCACAGTCTGGTTAGCACAGTTTGTAAGGTGTTGGGTTACCACTATAAAATTAAGACTGTCATTGGTTCGAATCCCATGTTATCATGTTTTTATTTTACTAGTGTGGTTTGTGGCTCTATAATATGAATGCCTATGTCTTTTAACAACAATAGTCAAGTTTTCCAATGGACTTTTTAGTGAAACCCAATAGATAGCTTTTATTTTCTCTTTGTTTACTAAAATATTGAATGATTATGTCTTTTAAATTTAGTAGGAAAGTATTCTAATGACTTGTTTATGACACCCCATAGAATATATTATGTTTAGTACCTTGGACACTGTAGCTTATTCACTTAAATCTCTGATAAATTATGTGCCTGGTATGCACAGTCTGGTTAGTACAGTTAGTAAGGTGTTGGGTTTGCATTATCAAATTAAGGCTGTCATTGGATCGAATCCCATGTTATCATGTTTTTATTTTACTAGTGTGGTTTGTGGCTCTATAATATGAATGACTATGTCTTTTAACAACAATAGTCAAGTCTTCCAATGGACTTTTTAGTGAAACCCAAAAGATAGCTTTATTTTCTCTTTGTCTACTCAAATATTGAATGCTTATGTCTTATTAATTTTGTAGGAAAGTATTCTAATGACTTGCTTATGACACCCCATAGAATATATTATGTTTAGTACCTTGGACACTGTAGCTTATTCACTTAAATCTCTGATAAATTGCACATCTTGTATGCACGATCTGGTTAGCACAGTTAGTAAGGTGTTGGGTCTGCAATATTAAATTAAGACTGTCATTGGTTCAAATCCCATGTTATCATGTATTTATTTTACTAGTGTGGTGTGCGGCTCTATAATATGAATGCCTATGTCTTTTAACAACAATAGTCAAGTCTTCCAATGGACTTTTTAGTGAAACCCAATAGATAGCATTATTTTCTCTTTGTTTACCAAAATATTGAATGATTATGTCTTTTAAATTTAGTATTAAAGTATTCTAATGACTTGCTTATGACACCCCATAGAATATATTATGTTTAGTACCTTGGAAACTGTAGCTTATTCACTTAAATCTCTGATAAATTATGTGCCTGGTATGTACAGTCTGGTTAGCACAGTTAGTAAGGTGTTGGGTTTGCACTATGAAATTATGACTGTCATTGGTCCGAATCCCATGTTATCATGTTTTTATTTTACTAGTGTGGTTTGTGGCTCTATAATATGAATGCCTATGTCTTTTAACAACAATAGTCAAGTCTACCAATAGACTTTTTAGTGAAACCCAATAGATAGCTTTATTTTCTCTTTGTTTACTCAAATATTGAATGCTTATGTCTTATAAAAAAAAATTTTTATAAAGTAATTTTTATTCAATAGAATGAAAATGAAGTTACAGACATTGCATATCAACGGCACATCACATATAGCAAATAAATCGCATCCTCGTTTATGAGATATATTTACAGCAGTGTAGTATCAGGCTGTGTCCATGAGGAAATGAGCATAAAAAAAAAAAAAAATACATATTTAAGTAGCACGTTTGATCCTGCAACATCCGCCACTAATATATAAATCCCCATGATATTTTTTGGAATTATCGCCCTTAAACTAACCCAACAAGACAGAGGGTACATAAAAAGAAAAAGAAAAGAAGTAGGAAACAAGAATAAAGAAACATTGAAAGAAACATATTAAGGAGTAATCATCTAAACCAGGACCTTATCAGTCGTGTATATAACCAGGCGAACCCGCAGAGCTAAGCAATCAACCATCTACAGTAAACATACGTCATTAAACAGTAATTCAGTAATTCAGTGGCACAATAGCTTTTCAGTATCCACTATA
Organism: Pseudophryne corroboree; assembly: GCF_028390025.1. NCBI lineage: Eukaryota > Metazoa > Chordata > Amphibia > Anura > Myobatrachidae > Pseudophryne > Pseudophryne corroboree. Next base: position 664,367,619 of record NC_086449.1, on the reverse strand, counting down.
ATTGAGGGACCAGGTGGGAGTGGGGAGATTCCAGCCATGGAGACCAGACTCTTTCAAATTTGGCTGATGCGTTTTGTTTCATGTAAATGTATCTTTCCTTGACTATTGTATCATTAACTAGGGTCTTAAGCGCAGAAACTAAAGGGCCACCAGGGGCCATCCAGAGCCTCGCAATGCAAACCTTAGCCAAGGCGCATACACTGCGAGCATATAGATCCACTGGACCAGTCTCAGAAGTGGAACATCCCATCCCCAAAATACAAAATTGTGGGGTAAGCAATCCGCCAGTCACTCCCGTACTCTCCAGAATTGACCTAACCCTCGACCAGAATACCCGCAGCCTCGGGCAGTCCCACACGAGGTGCCAAAATGTTCCCTCATCCACCCCGCACTTAGGGCAGAGGCCAGATCTACCAGTCCCAAAAGAGGCCAGTCTAGCTGGAGTCATATATGTTCTATGTAGGATGAAGAATTGAATTTGTTGATATCTGAGGGACTTGGTGACTGTAGCAGGATATTCCAGAGCAAGGGCCCAGTCCTCCTCAGTTATTAGACCTATGTCCTCCTCCCATGTTCCACGGAGACATGTCAAAGGGTCCGCATGGAGTTTGGTAATAAGATATCCATACGCAAGGGAGACCATTTTAGCTCGACCCAAAGTAGTCACGAATGTCTTGATGGGAAATGGGAGGATTCGTGGGGGGGACTCAGCAAACTGGGACTGGAGGGCATGTCGAAGTTGAAGGTATCTGAAAAAATAGGAGTTGGGTAAATCAAACTCATCTTTCAGTTGCTGAAAGGATTTAAACACACTATTTAGGTAAAGTTGGGAAATAGAAACCACAGATCTAGGGGCCCATACCTCCCGTCCCTCAAGCGCATGCAGCTCGGGAAGCCAATCAGAATACCAAAGGGAGGTGTCTGGGTCCAGGTCCTCGTACCCTAAGAGATCTCTCAGGGCCCGCCATATCTTTAAGGCCTGAAAAATAATAGGGGGAAGAAACCGGGCTATGCTCCCACTCAGCAGCACCTGCATAGGAGAGAGGTGAGGAAAATAGCAGCGGATGAACTCACAATGTAAAGAATCATTGCCAGAATCCTGCGCCCATACACTAATGTGAGTCAGCTGAGCAGCGTAGTAATACATCTGAAAGTTAGGCATAGCTAGGCCGCCATCAGAGCGCTGCCTGGTGAGGGTATTTAACTGTATCCTAGGTCGTTTGTTAGCCCAGATCAGTGAGGATAGAACACTATTCAATTTTCTATAGAATAATGGATAGATATATACAGGGGACTGGAGAATAATGTATAAAAGTTTTGGCAGTATGATCATTTTAATGAGATTAGCCCTGCCAGACACCGTCAGTGGAAGCCTACACCAGGTTTTGGATTTGCACATGATCTGCTGCACGGTCGGGTCCAGGTTCAGAGGGATGAAATCAGAGGGGTCATTAGTTATTTGGATTCCAAGGTATTTAAATTGTGTTGTCCAACATAATGGTAGGGAGATTTTGGGAACGGTCGGAGGGGGGCCTATGACTGGCATAATGTATGATTTAGACCAGTTGATCCGAAGACCCGAGTGAGCACCAAAGCCCTCAATCACACGCAGCAGAATGGGCATTGACCTGGCGTAGTCTTGCAAAAACAACAACAGGTCGTCGGCATAGAGTGCTATCCTATCCTCGCGTGAGCCCGTACGAATTCCCACAATATCTGGGTGTGATCTTACCAAACAGGCCAAGGGCTCAACGGCCAGAGCAAACAGCGCGGGGGACAGGGGGCAGCCCTGCCTAGTACCACGGGACAATTGAAAGGAGGGGGAAACATAACCATTCACCAAGATCCTGGCACTCGGATGTTGATACAGTAATTTAGTCCATCTGATAAAGTTGGGCCCAAAGCCCATACAAGCCATCACCTCCCATAAATAAGCCCATTCGATACTGTCAAAGGCCCTGGCCGCATCCAGCGAGACCACAGCCGAGTCAGAAGGGAAGTCATATGGGAGTTGCAAAATGGTATACAGTCGACGCAGGTTAATAGACGTGGACTTCCCTGGCATGAAGCCAGTCTGGTCCGGGTGAACAAGGGAGGTGATCACTGTGTTAAGTCGTACTGCCAATATCTTTGCCAGGATCTTAGCTTCGGTGGGAATAAGGGATATCGGCCTATAGGAGTCTGGGGACTTAGGGTCCTTACCGGGCTTTGGAATCACTATTATAATTGCCTCTGACATAGAAGGGGGAAGTTCATTATTGGCAAATATATCTAAGTATAAGGCATGGAGCCTGGGCCCGAAAAAATCAATATGAGTTTTGTATACTTCTGAGGGAATTCCATCACACCCCGGGGCCTTGCCATTAGGGGACACACCAATAGCCGCAGTCACCTCCGCGAGCGTCAAAGGCGCCTCCAGTACCTCACGGGCCTCAGAGGAGAGCGCGGGCAGTTGAATACCCCCCAAATAATAGGAGAGATCTAGAGTAGAGCATGTCAATTGTGAGCTATAAACCCTGGTGTAATAGGATCGGAATAACTGCGCAATGTCCGGCGTGGTGTCAACAAAAGAGCCATCACCGCCGGACATTTGAGTGATCACAGTCCCAGGGCGATCCTGATGTATCAGCCGGGCCAGGAGGCCACCCGTCCTATCAGCCTGCATATAAATATTAGTAGCCCTAAAGAGGAGGGACCGTGAGTTTTTATCAGACAGGTGGGCAAGCCAAGCCGACTGAGCCACCAGCCATCGCGCTTTCGTCGTGGGGGTACCATCCAGCAAGTATTGGGACTCCAAATCTCTGGCGTCACTCTCCAGGGCCTTTTCCCTTTCCCTAGAGGATACTTTATGAGCTGCTATGCGTCCTATATAAGAACCCCTCATAAATGCCTTGAATGAATCCCATACCATCGTTCCCGGGGCAGACCCCGTGTTGTCGTTAAAGTAACCCTCCCACTGAGTCTCCAGGTCACTGCAGTCACCCTGCTGAGTCAGCCAGGAAGGGTGCAACTTCCAATAAGAGTACCCCCTCTGACTTTTCACAGTAAGAGTCATCAACAAAGGGGAGTGGTCAGAGACCCCTCGGGCCTCATAGCGGACGTCAGTGATCACAGGGACAAGGGCGGGGGACACCAGTATCAGGTCTATTCTAGAAAAGGAGCCATATGTGCTGGAGAAACAGGAGAACTGACGGACCGCAGGGTGGCGAAGCCTCCACACATCTACCCACTGCAAACTATTCATGAAATCAGCAAACTTGGTAGAACCTCTACCCACCACCGCATCAATCGGAGAATGCCATCGGTCCAAAGACACATCTAGTATATTATTAAAGTCGCCCAGACATATCACTGGGGTGGTAGGAGAGGAGGCTATAAAAGATGCAGCTTGCTGCAATACAGCATATGAAAAAGGAGGGGGGACATACACTGCTAAGATATAATAAGGCTGGGAGCTCAGTTTGCATTCTAGAAATACAAATCTTCCATATGTGTCAGTTTTGACTGATATTAACTCAAATTGCACCGATTTCTTAATCAGAACAGATACACCCCTGGAGAAGGAGGAATGAGAGGAATGGTAAGCCCATCCCACCCAGGCCCGTCGTAGAGATAACAACCGATTTCCCTCTAAGTGGGTCTCGCTGAGGCATGCAATATCCGGGTCATATTTCTTAATCATATTTAGAACCAAGGAGCGTTTGATTTTGTTATTCAAACCTCGGACATTCCATGCCAGAAATTTCAGGTTAATCATGACCCCAGGTATACGCCATGTGCCACACGGATAGACATCTCACAATATATATCTGAGAATCAGGACTATTAGCCACAGCAACATATAGCTCGTACAGGCCCTGCGTTGTAAACCATAACATCCAGTATATCAAACATCCTAGTTTCAGAAAAAACATAGATATGAAAAATAACAAACTAAAGAAAGAAAACCAAAAACAACAAGAGGAGCCGCAACCAGCAGCTTCCCAACCATCCCTCCCCTCCCCGTACACCACCCCAAATGCTAAGAAGGCCTAGATTCTCAGCTTAACCTAAACCTCTCTAACTAGTAGCACTTGAACGTGAAAAGTCTTGAGCCATCAATGCAAAGGGGGGGCTCCCCGAACTGTGATCGTCTCCTCCGGTAGTCACGGTCCAGCATCTCCAACGCAGGGAATCAGTCCGGAGCCAACTGACGAGCACCCGGCGCAAATCTGTCCAGCCACTGGGCCGCCTCTCTAGGAGAATTAAAGAACTTGGTCTCCCCATCCGCCACTACCCGGAGCCGAGAGGGAAACAGCATGGAGTATGAGAGGTTGAGATCCCGCAGACGTCGTTTAATAGGCATAAACTGGGCTCTGTCCTTCTGGACGTCTGCGGCAAAATCCGGGAAGGCCGACACCTTGACTCCATTACGGACCAACGGGCCCTTCGTACGACCCAGGCGGAGAACCGAGTCACGATCTTTATAGTGCAGGAATTTGGCGATGAATGTGCGAGGAGGGGCACCAGGAGGTAGCGGCCGAGATGGTATCCTATGTGCACGCTCCACCGTGAATTGGGCCGTAAAGGACTCAGCGCCATATATCTCTTTGAGCCAGGATTCGAGGAAGTCCTCCGGCTGAGAGCCCTCCTCTCTCTCAGGCAGACCCACAAATCGTACATTGTTCCTACGCAGCCGACCCTCCATGTCTAGAAGCTTGGTTTGAAGAGATGAGACCTGTTGGGTCACCGCGGACATGGATTGCTTAAGGGGGCCACACACATCCTCCAAGTTGGAGACACGCGTCTCCGCCTCACCCACTCTCTCATGGATACGCTGAACATCTTGTCGGAGTAAGGAGAGGTCGCACTGCACCTTTTCCATCTTATCGGAGAGACGCTGCTCGCTTCCGGCTATAGCCTCCAACACCTGCTGAATAGACGGCGCCTCCGCTGCCGTTGGGGAGTTGGCAGTAGACGCAGAAGGGGAGCTTGGGTGTGTTGGAGAGGCACCCTGAGGTGGAACCGATGACCCCCTGGGGTTGGATTGCCTAGCAAATCTCTCTAGTTTGGCCGCGGCCGCACTCTGGCCGCCCTTAACCATATTGACAAATGTCGGTCACACACTCCTCCGGGTAGAGTTGTAGTATAAAGTATAATTAGAAGACAGCAGGCTATCTGTTGTAAGAGCCGGGAAGCAATCGTGTTGAATCTTTGGGTCAAAATATCAATGGACAAGAAGCACAGGCTTTGTGTAAAAGTAGAAATAGTATAGGTAATATTGAGGATAATGTCCTGCAGCAAATTCCAGGAGGCAAAAAATAGGGTATTAGTGTGTGATACACTATGAGCTATTAATGCAGCTCAGCAGTACAGTGAGTTCCAAGGTACATGTAGCCCCTGCAGGGCGGACAGGGAGAGCTGTGTAGTGAGGCTGTATATGGAACTGCACCTAAAATGGCCCCCGGGTCTATAGGCACTTCTCCCCCTCCCTGGAGTACCTTTCCCTGTTGTCCAGCCAGCAGTCCCAGGGCCCTCCAGCCGGTTGCAGGAGGATTAGCAATGTCCTCTGTGTCTTTCCCTGCGGCCGGACAGCGTCGCCCGCTCGTCAATGAGGCCCCGTGAGTCGCGCGGCCGGGAGCGCCAAACTCGAGGTCGGGGATCCGGAGGAGTCACAGGCCGCAATGCCGGAAGTCGTCCGCCGCGGTCAGCCAGCACGCAGAGATCGCGGACAAAAGGTGCCCGCCGCTGCCCAGAGGTGAGGGGGGACCAGCACTGGAGGGTAGACACTCCGGAGGGACTCAGGATGGGTACAGGAGATATTAGTACGGGGAGCTCCCGGGATCCGTTGCCTACTCCTTCACCGCCGTGGCCACGCCTTATGTCTTATAAATTTAGTAGGAAAGTATTCTAATGACTTGCTTATGACACCCCATAGAATATATTATGTTTAGTACCTTGGATACTGTAGCTTATTCACTTAAATCTCTGATAAATTAGGCGTCTGGTATGCACAGTCTGGTTAGCACAGTTAGTAAGGTGTTGGGTTTGCACTATGAAATTATGACTGTCATTGGTCCGAATCCCATGTTATCATGTTTTTATTTTACTAGTGTGGTTTGTGGCTCTATAATATGAATGCCTATGTCTTTTAACAACAATAGTCAAGTCTTCCAATGGACTTTTTAGTGAAACCCAATAGATAGCTTTATTTTCTCTTTGTTTACTCAAATATTGAATGCTTATGTCTTATAAATTTAGTAGGAAAGTATTCTAATGACTTGCTTATGACATCCAATAGAATATATTATGTTTAGTACCTTGGACACTGTAGCTTATTAACTTAAATCTCTGATAATTGCGTGTCTGGAATGCACAGTCTGGTCAGCACAGTTAGTAAGGTGTTGGGTTTGCACTATCAAATTAAGACTATCATTAGTTCAAATCCCATGTTATCATGTTTTTATTTTACTAGTGTGGTTTGTGGCTCTATAATATGAATGCCTATGTCTTTTAACAACAATAGTCAAGTCTTCCAATGAACTTTTTAGTGAAACCCAATAGATAGCTTTATTTTCTCTTTGTTTACTCAAATATTGAATGATTATGTCTTATAAATTTAGTAGGAAAGTATTCTAATGACTTGCTTATGACACCCCATAGAATATATTATGTTTAGTACCTTGGACACTGTAGCTTATTCACTTAAATCTCTGATAAATTGCCTGTCTTGCATGCACAGTCTGGTTAGCACAGTTTGTAAGGTGTTTGGTTACCACTATGAAATTAAGACTGTCATTGGTTCGAATCCCCTGTTATCATGTTTTTATTTTACTAGTGTGGTTTGTGGCTCTATAATATGAATGCCTATGTCTTTTAACAACAATAGTCAAGTTTTCCAATGGACTTTTTAGTGAAACCCAATAGATAGCTTTTATTTTCTCTTTGTTTACTAAAATATTGAATGATTATGTCTTTTAAATTTAGTAGGAAAGTATTCTAATGACTTGCTTATGACACCCCATAGAATATATTATGTTTAGTACCTTGGACACTGTAGCTTATTCACTTAAATCTCTGATAAATTATGTGCCTGGTATGCACAGTCTGGTTAGCACAGTTAGTAAGGTGTTGGGTTTGTACTATCAAATTAAGGCTGTCATTGGATCGAATCCCAAGTTATCATGTTTTTATTTTACTAGTGTGGTTTGTGGCTCTATAATATGAATGCCTATGTCTATTAACAACAATAGTCAAGTCTTCCAATGGACTTTTTAGTGAAACCCAATAGATAGCTTTATTTTCTCTTTGTCTACTCAAATATTGAATGCTTATGTCTTATTAATTTTGTTGGAAAGTATTCTAATGACTTGCTTATGACACCCCATAGAATATATTATGTTTAGTACCTTGGACACTGTAGCTTATTCACTTAAATCTCTGATAAATTGCACCTCTTGTATGCACGGTATGGTTAGCACAGTTAGTAAGGTGTTGGGTCTGCAATGTGAAATTAAGACTGTCATTGGTTCGAATCCCATGTTATCATGTTTTTATTTTACTAGTGTGGTGTGCGGCTCTATAATATGAATGCCTATGTCTTTTAACAACAATAGTCAAGTCTTCCAATGGACTTTTTAGTGAAACCCAATAGATAGCATTATTTTCTCTTTGTTTACTAAAATATTGAATGATTATGTCTTTTAAATTTAGTAGGAAAGTATTCTAATGACTTGCTTATGACACCCCATAGAATATATTATGTTTAGTACCTTGGACACTGTAGCTTATTTACTTAAATCTCTGATAAATTGCACGTCTTGTATGCACGGTCTGGTTAGCACAGTTAGTAAGGTGTTGGGTTTCCACTATGAAATTAAGACTGTCATTCGTTCGAATCCCATGTTATCATGTTTTTATTTTACTAGTGTGGTTTGTGGCTCTATAATATGAATGCCTATGTCTTTTAACAACAATAGTCAAGTCTTCCAATGGACTTTTTAGTGAAACCCAATAGATAGCTTTATTTTCTCTTTGTTTACTAAAATATTGAATGCTTATGTCTTTTAAATTTAGTAGGAAAGTATTCTAATGACTTGCTTATGACACCCCATAGAATATATTATGTTTAGTACCTTGGACACTGTAGCTTATTCACTTAAATCTCTGATAAATTGCATGTCTGGTTTGCTCGGTCTGGTTAGCACAGTTAGTAAGGTGTTGGGTTTGCACTATGAAATTAAGACTGTCATAGGTTCGACTCCCATGTTATCATGTTTTTATTTTACTAGTGTGGTTTGTGGCTCTATAATATGAATGCCTATGTCTTTTAACAACAATAGTCAAGTCTTCCAATGGACTTTTTAGTGAAACCCAATAGATAGCTTTATTTTCTCTTTGTTTACTAAAATATTGAATGCTTATGTATTTTAAATTTAGTAGGAAAGTATTCTAATGACTTGCTTATGACACCCCATAGAATATATTATGTTTAGTACCTTGGACACTGTAGCTTATTCACTTAAATCTCTGATAAATTGCATGTCTGGTTTGCTCGGTCTGGTTAGCACAGTTAGTAAGGTGTTGGGTTTGCACTATGAAATTAAGACTGTCATAGGTTCGACTCCCATGTTATCATGTTTTTATTTTACTAGTGTGGTTTGTGGCTCTATAATATGAATGCCTATGTCTTTTAACAACAATAGTCAAGTCTTCCAATGGACTTTTTAGTGAAACCCAATAGATAGCTTTATTTTCTCTTTGTTTACTAAAATATTGAATGCTTATGTATTTTAAATTTAGTAGGAAAGTATTCAAATGACTTGCTTATGACACCCCATAGAATATATTATGTTTAGTACCTTGGACACTGTAGCTTATTCACTTAAATCTCTTATAAATTGTGTGTCTGGTATGCACACTTTGGTTAGCACACTTAGTAAGGTGTTGGGTTTGCACTATCAAATTAAGACTGTCATTGGTTCGAATCCTATGTTATCATGTTTTTATTTTACTAGTGTGGTATGTGGCTCTATAATATGAATGCCTATGTTTTTTAACAACAACAGTCAAGTCTTCCAATGGACTTTTTAGTGAAACCCAATAGATTGCTTTATTTTCTCTTTGTTTACTAAAATATTGAATGCTTATGTCTTTTAAATTTAGTAGGAAAGTATTCTAATGACTTGCTTATGACACCCCATAGAATATATTATGTTTAGTACCTTGGACGCTGTAGTTTATTCACTTAAATCTCTGATACATTGTTTGTTTGGTATGCACAGTCTGGTTAGCACAGTTAATAATTTGTTGGGTTTGCGCTATCAAATTAAGACTGTCATTGGTTCGAATTCCATGTTATCATGTTTTTATTTTACTAGTGTGGTTTGTGGCTCTATAATATGAATGCCTATGTCTTTTAACAACAATAGTCAAGTCTTCCAATAGACTTTTTGGTTAAACCCAATAGATAGCTTTATTTTCTCTTTGTTTACTAAAATATTGAATGCTTATGTCTTATAAATTTAGTAGGAAAGTATTCTAATGACTTGCTTATGACACCCCATAGAATATATTATGTTTAGTACCTTGGACACTGTAGCTTATTCACTTAAATCTCTGATAAATTGCATGTCTGGTATGCACAGTCTGGTTAGCACAGTTAGTAAGGTGTTGGGTTTGCACTATGAAATTAAGACTGTCATTGGTTCGAATCCCATGTTATCATGTTTTTATTTTACTAGTGTGGTTTGTGGCTCTATAATATGAATGCCTATGTCTTTTAACAACAATAGTCAAGTCTTCCAATGGACTTTTTAGTGAAACCCAATAGATAGCTTTATTTTCTCTTTGTTTACGAAAATATTGAATGCTTATGTCTTTTAAATTTAGTAGGAAAGTATTCTAATGACTTGCTTATGACACCCCATAGAATATATTATGTTTAGTACCTTGGACACTGTAGTTTATTCACTTAAAACTCAGATAAATTGTTTGTTTGGTATGCACAGTCTGGTTAGCACAATTAGTAAGGTGTTGGGTTTGCACTATCAAATTAAGACTGTCATTGGATCGAATCCCATGTTATCATGTTTTTATTTTACTTGTGTGGTTTGTGGCTCTATAATATGAATGCCTATGTTTTTTAACAACAATAGTTAAGTCTTCCAATAGACTTTTTAGTGAAACCCAATAGATTTTTTTTTCTCTTAGTTTACTAAAATATTGAATGCTTATGTCTTATAAATTTAGTAGGAAAGTATTCTAATGACTTGCTTATGACACCCCATAGAATATATTATGTTTAGTACCTTGGACACTGTAGCTTATTCACTTAAATCTCTGATAAATTGCATGTATGGTATGCATGGTCTGGTTAGCACAGTTAGTAAGGTGTTGGGTTTCCACTATGAAATTAAGACTGTCATAGGTTCGAATCCCATGTTATCATGTTTTTATTTTACTAGTGTGGTTTGTGGCTCTATAATATGAATGCCTATGTCTTTTAACAACAATAGTCAAGTCTTCCAATGGACTTTTTAGTGATACCCAATAGATAGCTTTATTTTCTCTTTGTTTACTAAAATATTGAATGATTATGTCTTTTAAATTTAGTAGGAAAGTATTCTAATGACTTGCTTATGACACCCCATAGAATATATTATGTTTAGTACCTTGGACACTGTAGTTTATTCACTTAAATCTCAGATAAATTGTTTGTTTGGTATGCACAGTCTGGTTAGCACAGTTAGTAAGGTGTTGGGTTTGCACTATCAAATTAAGACTGTCATTGGATCGAATCCCATGTTATCATGTTTTTATTTTACTAGTGTGGTTTGTGGCTCTATAATATGAATGCCTATGTCTTTTAACAACAATAGTCAAGTCTTCCAATGGACTTTTTAGTGAAACCCAATAGATAGCTTTATTTTCTCTTTGTTTACTAAAATATTGAATGCTTATGTCTTTTAAATTTAGTAGGAAAGTATTCTAATGACTTGCTTATGACACCCCATAGAATATATTATGTTTAGTACCTTGGACACTGTAGTTTAGGCATTTAGGTAGCTTATTCACTTAAATCTCTGATAAATTATGTACCTGGTATGCACAGTCTGGTTAGCACAGTTAGTAAGGTGTTGGGTTTGCACTATCAAATTAAGGCTGTCTTTGGATCAAATCCCATGTTATCATGTTTTTATTTTACTAGTGTGGTTTGTGGCTCTATAATATGAATGCCTATGTCTTTTAACAACAATAGTCAAGTCTTCCAATGGACTTTTTAGTGAAATCCAATAGATAGCTTTATTTTCTCTTTGTTTACTCAAATATTGAATGCTTATGTCTTATTGATTTTGTAGGAAAGTATTCTAATGACTTGCTTATGACACCCCATAGAATATATTATGTTTAGTACCTTGGACACTGTAGCTTATTCAATTAAATCTCTGATAAATTGCACGTCTTGTATGCATGGTCTGGTTCGCACAGTTAGTAAGGTGTTGGGTTTGCACTATGAAATTAAGACTGTCAGTGGTTCGAATCCCATGTTATCATGTTTTTATTTTACTAGTGTGGTTTGTGGCTCTATAATATGAATGCCTATGTCTTTTAACAACAATAGTCAAGTCTTCCAATAGACTTTTTAGTGAAACCCAATAGATAGCTTTATTTTCTCTTTGTTTACTAAAATATTGAATGCTTATGTCTTATAAATTTAGTAGGAAAGTATTCTAATGACTTTCTTATGACACCCCATAGAATATATTATGTTTAGTACCTTGGACACTGTAGCTTATTCACTTAAATCTCTGATAAATTGCATGTATGGTATGCACGGTCTGGTTAGCACAGTTAGTAAGGTGTTGGGTTTCCACTATGAAATTAAGACTGTCATAGGTTCGAATCCCATGTTATCATGTTTTTATTTTACTAGTGTGGTTTGTGGCTCTATAATATGAATGCCTATGTCTTTTAACAACAATAGTCAAGTCTTCCAATGGACTTTTTAGTGATACCCAATAGATAGCTTTATTTTCTCTTTGTTTACTAAAATATTGAATGATTATGTCTTTTAAATTTAGTAGGAAAGTATTATAATGACTTGCTTATGACACCCCATAGAATATATTATGTTTAGTACCTTGGACACTGTAGCTAATTCACTTAAATCTCTGATAAATTATGGGCTAGGTATGCACAGTCTGGTTAGCACAGTTAGTAAGGTGTTGGGTTTGCACTATGAAATCAAGACTGTCATTGGTTTGAATCCCATGTTATCATGTTTTTATTTTACTAGTGTGGTTTGTGGCTCTATAATATGAATGCCTATGTCTTTTAACAGCAATAGTCAAGTCTTCCAATGGACTTTTTAGTGAAACCCAATCGATAGTTTTATTTTCTCTTTGTTTACTAAAATATTGAATAATTATGTCTTTTAAATTTAGTCGGAAAGTATTCTAATGACTTGCTTATGACACCCCATAGAATATATTATGTTTAGTACCTTGGACACTGTTGCTTATTCACTTAAATCTCTGATAAATTATGTGCCTGGTATGCACAGTCTGGTTAGCACAGTTAGTAAGGTGTTGGGTTTGCACTATCAAATTAAGGCTGTCTTTGGATGAAATACCTTGGACACTGTAGCTAATTCACTTAAATCTCTGATAAATTATGTTCTTGGTATGTACAGTCTGGTTAGCACAGTTAGTAAGGTGTTGGGTTTGCACTATGAAATCAAGACTGTCATTGGTTCGAATCCCATGTTATCATGTTTTTATTTTACTAGTGTGGTTTGTGGCTCTATAATATGAATGCCTATGTCTTTTAACAACAATAGTCAAGTCTTCCAATGGACTTTTTAGTGAAACCCAATAGATAGCTTTATTTTCTCTTTGTTTACGAAAATATTGAATGCTTATGTCTTTTAAATTTAGTAGGAAAGTATTCTAATGACTTGCTTTTGACACCCCATAGAATATATTATGTTTAGTACCTTGGACACTGTAGTTTATTCACTTAAATCTCAGATAAATTGTTTGTTTGGTATGCACAGTCTGGTTAGCACAGTTAGTAAGGTGTTGGGTTTGCACTATCAAATTAAGACTGTCATTGAATCGAATCCCATGTTATCATGTTTTTATTTTACTAGTGTGGTTTGTGGCTCTATAATATGAATGCCTATGTCTTTTAACAACAATAGTCAAGTCTTCCAATGGACTTTTTAGTGATACCCAATAGATAGCTTTATTTTCTCTTTGTTTACGAAAATATTGAATGCTTATGTCTTTTAAATTTAGTAGGAAAGTATTCTAATGACTTGCTTATGACACCCCATAGAATATATTATGTTTAGTACCTTGGACACTGTAGTTTATTCACTTAAATCTCAGATAAAGTGTTTGTTTGGTATGCACAGTCTGGTTAGCACAGTTAGTAAGGTGTTGGGTTTGCACTATCAAATTAAGACTGTCATTGGATCGAATCCTATGTTATCATGTTTTTATTTTACTAGTGTGGTTTGTGGCTCTATAATATGAATGCCTATGTTTTTTAACAACAATAGTTAAGTCTTCCAATAGACTTTTTAGTGAAACCCAATAGATAGCTTTATTTTCTCTTTGTTTACTAAAATATTGAATGCTTATGTCTTATAAATTTAGTAGGAAAGTATTCTAATGACTTGCTTATGACACCCCATAGAATATATTATGTTTAGTACCTTGGACACTGTAGCTTATTCACTTAAATCTCTGATAAATTGCACGTCTGGTATGCACAGTCTGGTTAGCACAGTTAGTAAGGTGTTGGGTTTCCACTATGAAATTAAGACTGTCATTGGTTCGAATCCCATGTTATCATGTTTTTATTTTACTAGTGTGGTTTGTGGCTGTATAATATGAATGCCTATGTCTTTTAACAACAATAGTCAAGTCTTCCAATGGACTTTTTAGTGAAACCCAATAGATAGCTTTATTTTCTCTTTGTTTACTAAAATATTGAATTATTATGTCTTTTAAATTTAGTAGGAAAGTATTCAAATGACTTGCTTATGACACCCCATAGAATATATAATGTTTAGTACCTTGGACACTGTAGTTGATTCACTTAAATCTCTGATAAATTGTTTGTTTGGTATGCACAGTCTGGTTAGCACAGTTAATAATTTGTTGGGTTTGCGCTATCAAATTAAGACTGTCATTGGTTCGAATCCTATGTTATCATGTTTTTATTTTACTAGTGTGGTTTGTGGCTCTATAATATGAATGCCTATGTCTTTTAACAACAATAGTCAAGTCTTCCAATGGACTTTTTAGTGATACCCAATAGATAGCTTTATTTTCTCTTTGTTTACGAAAATATTGAATGCTTATGTCTTATTGATTTTGTAGGAAAGTATTCTAATGACTTGCTTATGACACCCCATAGAATATATGTTTAGTACCTTGGACACTGTAGCTTATTCAATTAAATCTCTGATAAATTGCACGTCTTGTATGCATGGTCTGGTTCGCACAGTTAGTAAGGTGTTGGGTTTGCACTATGAAATTAAGACTGTCATTGGTTCGAATCCCATGTTATCATGTTTTTATTTTACTAGTGTGGTTTGTGGCTCTATAATATGAATGCCTATGTCTTTTAACAACAATAGTCAAGTCTTCCAATAGACTTTTTAGTGAAACCCAATAGATAGCTTTATTTTCTCTTTGTTTACTAAAATATTGAATGCTTATGTCTTATAAATTTAGTAGGAAAGTATTCTAATGACTTGCTTATGACACCCCATAGAATATATTATGTTTAGTACCTTGGACACTGTAGCTTATTCACTTAAATCTCTGATAAATTGCATGTATGGTATGCATAGTCTGGTTAGCACAGTTAGTAAGGTGTTGGGTTTTCACTATGAAAGTAAGACTGTCATAGGTTCGAATCCCATGTTATCATGTTTTTATTTTACTAGTGTGGTTTGTGGCTCTATAATATGAATGCCTATGTCTTTTAACAACAATAGTCAAGTCTTCCAATGGACTTTTTAGTGAAACCCAATAGATAGCTTTATTTTCTCTTTGTTTACTAAAATATTGAATGCTTATGTCTTTTAAATTTAGTAGGAAAGTATTCTAATGACTTGCTTATGACACCCCATAGAATATATTATGTTTAGTACCTTGGACACTGTAGTTTAGGCATTTAGGTAGCTTATTCACTTAAATCTCTGATAAATTATGTGCCTGGTATGCACAGTCTGGTTAGCACAGTTAGTAAGGTGTTGGGTTTGCACTATCAAATTAAGGCTGTCATTGGATCGAATCCCATGTTATCATGTTTTTATTTTACTAGTGTGGTTTGTGGCTCTATAATATGAATGCCTATGTCTTTTAACAACAATAGTCAAGTCTTCCAATGGACTTTTTAGTGAAACCCAATAGATAGCTTTATTTTCTCTTTGTTTACTCAAATATTGAATGCTTATGTCTTTTAAATTTAGTAGGAAAGTATTCTAATGACTTGCTTATGACACCCCATAGAATATATTATGTTTAGTACCTTGGACACTGTAGCTTATTCACTTAAATCTCTGATAAATTGCACATCAGGTATGCACAGTATGGTTAGCACAGTTAGTAAGTTGTTGGGTTTCCACTATGAAATTAAGACTGTCATTGGTTCGAATCCCATGTTATCATGTTTTTATTTTACTAGTGTGGTTTGTGGCTCTATAATATGAATGCCTATGTCTTTTAACAACAATAGTCAAGTCTTCCAATGGACTTTTTAGTGATACCCAATAGATAGCTTTATTTTCTCTTTGTTTACTAAAATATTGAATGATTATGTCTTTTAAATTTAGTAGGAAAGTATTATAATGACTTGCTTATGACACCCCATAGAATATATTATGTTTAGTACCTTGGACACTGTAGCTAATTCACTTAAATCTCTGATAAATTATGTGCTAGGTATGCACAGTCTGGTTAGCACAGTTAGTAAGGTGTTGGGTTTGCACTATGAAATCAAGACTGTCATTGGTTCGAATCCCATGTTATCATGTTTTTATTTTACTAGTGTGGTTTGTGGCTCTATAATATGAATGCCTATGTCTTTTAACAACAATAGTCAAGTCTTCCAATGGACTTTTTAGTGAAACCCAATAGATAGCTTTATTTTCTCTTTGTTTACTAAAATATTGAATGCTTATGTCTTTTAAATTTAGTAGGAAAGTATTCCAATGACTTGCTTATGACACCCCATAGAATATATTATGTTTAGTACCTTGGACACTGTAGCTTATTCACTTAAAACTCTGATAAATTGCATGTGTGGCATGCACGGTCTGGTTAGCACAGTTAGTAAGGTGTTGGGTTTCCACTATGAAATTAAGACTGTCATTGGTTCAAATCCCATGTTATCATGTTTTTATTTTACTAGTGTGGTTTGTGGCTCTATAATATGAATGCCTATGTCTTTTAACAGCAATAGTCAAGTCTTCCAATGGACTTTTTAGTGAAACCCAATAGATAGCTTTATTTTCTCTTTGTTTACTAAAATATTGAATGATTATGTCTTTTAAATTTAGTCGGAAAGTATTCTAATGACTTGCTTATGACACCCCATAGAATATATTATGTTTAGTACCTTGGACACTGTAGTTTATTCACTTAAATCTCAGATAAATTGTTTGTTTGGTATGCACAGTCTGGTTAGCACAGTTAGTAAGGTGTTGGGTTTGCACTATCAAATTAAGACTGTCATTGGATCGAATCCCATGTTATCATGTTTTTATTTTACTAGTGTGGTTTGTGGCTCTATAATATGAATGCCTATGTCTTTTAACAACAATAGTCAAGTCTTCCAATGGACTTTTTAGTGAAACCCAATAGATAGCTTTATTTTCTCTTTGTTTACTAAAATATTGAATGCTTATGTCTTTTAAATTTAGTAGGAAAGTATTCTAATGACTTGCTTATGACACCCCATAGAATATATTATGTTTAGTACCTTGGACACTGTAGTTTAGGCATTTAGGTAGCTTATTCACTTAAATCTCTGATAAATTATGTGCCTGGTATGCACAGTCTGGTTAGCACAGTTAGTAAGGTGTTGGGTTTGCACTATCAAATTAAGGCTGTCATTGGATCGAATCCCATGTTATCATGTTTTTATTTTACTAGTGTGGTTTGTGGCTCTATAATATGAATGCCTATGTCTTTTAACAACAATAGTCAAGTCTTCCAATGGACTTTTTAGTGAAACCCAATAGATAGCTTTATTTTCTCTTTGTTTACTCAAATATTGAATGCTTATGTCTTTTAAATTTAGTAGGAAAGTATTCTAATGACTTGCTTATGACACCCCATAGAATATATTATGTTTAGTACCTTGGACACTGTAGCTTATTCACTTAAATCTCTGATAAATTGCACATCAGGTATGCACAGTATGGTTAGCACAGTTAGTAAGTTGTTGGGTTTCCACTATGAAATTAAGACTGTCATTGGTTCGAATCCCATGTTATCATGTTTTTATTTTACTAGTGTGGTTTGTGGCTCTATAATATGAATGCCTATGTCTTTTAACAACAATAGTCAAGTCTTCCAATGGACTTTTTAGTGATACCCAATAGATAGCTTTATTTTCTCTTTGTTTACTAAAATATTGAATGATTATGTCTTTTAAATTTAGTAGGAAAGTATTATAATGACTTGCTTATGACACCCCATAGAATATATTATGTTTAGTACCTTGGACACTGTAGCTAATTCACTTAAATCTCTGATAAATTATGTGCTAGGTATGCACAGTCTGGTTAGCACAGTTAGTAAGGTGTTGGGTTTGCACTATGAAATCAAGACTGTCATTGGTTCGAATCCCATGTTATCATGTTTTTATTTTACTAGTGTGGTTTGTGGCTCTATAATATGAATGCCTATGTCTTTTAACAACAATAGTCAAGTCTTCCAATGGACTTTTTAGTGAAACCCAATAGATAGCTTTATTTTCTCTTTGTTTACTAAAATATTGAATGCTTATGTCTTTTAAATTTAGTAGGAAAGTATTCCAATGACTTGCTTATGACACCCCATAGAATATATTATGTTTAGTACCTTGGACACTGTAGCTTATTCACTTAAAACTCTGATAAATTGCATGTGTGGCATGCACGGTCTGGTTAGCACAGTTAGTAAGGTGTTGGGTTTCCACTATGAAATTAAGACTGTCATTGGTTCAAATCCCATGTTATCATGTTTTTATTTTACTAGTGTGGTTTGTGGCTCTATAATATGAATGCCTATGTCTTTTAACAGCAATAGTCAAGTCTTCCAATGGACTTTTTAGTGAAACCCAATAGATAGCTTTATTTTCTCTTTGTTTACTAAAATATTGAATGATTATGTCTTTTAAATTTAGTCGGAAAGTATTCTAATGACTTGCTTATGACACCCCATAGAATATATTATGTTTAGTACCTTGGACACTGTTGCTTATTCACTTAAATCTCTGATAAATTATGTGCCTGGTATGCACAGTCTGGTTAGCACAGTTAGTAAGGTGTTGGGTTTGCACTATCAAATTAAGGCTGTCTTTGGATGAAATACCTTGGACACTGTAGCTAATTCACTTAAATCTCTGATAAATTATGTGCTTGGTATGCACAGTCTGGTTAGCACAGTTAGTAAGGTGTTGGGTTTGCACTATGAAATCAAGACTGTCATTGAATCGAATCCCATGTTATCATGTTTTTATTTTACTAGTGTGGTTTGTGGCTCTATAATATGAATGCCTATGTCTTTTAACAACAATAGTCAAGTCTTCCAATGGACTTTTTAGTGATACCCAATAGATAGCTTTATTTTCTCTTTGTTTACGAAAATATTGAATGCTTATGTCTTTTAAATTTAGTAGGAAAGTATTCTAATGACTTGCTTATGACACCCCATAGAATATATTATGTTTAGTACCTTGGACACTGTAGTTTATTCACTTAAATCTCAGATAAAGTGTTTGTTTGGTATGCACAGTCTGGTTAGCACAGTTAGTAAGGTGTTGGGTTTGCACTATCAAATTAAGACTGTCATTGGATCGAATCCTATGTTATCATGTTTTTATTTTACTAGTGTGGTTTGTGGCTCTATAATATGAATGCCTATGTTTTTTAACAACAATAGTTAAGTCTTCCAATAGACTTTTTAGTGAAACCCAATAGATAGCTTTATTTTCTCTTTGTTTACTAAAATATTGAATGCTTATGTCTTATAAATTTAGTAGGAAAGTATTCTAATGACTTGCTTATGACACCCCATAGAATATATTATGTTTAGTACCTTGGACACTGTAGCTTATTCACTTAAATCTCTGATAAATTGCACGTCTGGTATGCACAGTCTGGTTAGCACAGTTAGTAAGGTGTTGGGTTTCCACTATGAAATTAAGACTGTCATTGGTTCGAATCCCATGTTATCATGTTTTTATTTTACTAGTGTGGTTTGTGGCTGTATAATATGAATGCCTATGTCTTTTAACAACAATAGTCAAGTCTTCCAATGGACTTTTTAGTGAAACCCAATAGATAGCTTTATTTTCTCTTTGTTTACTAAAATATTGAATTATTATGTCTTTTAAATTTAGTAGGAAAGTATTCAAATGACTTGCTTATGACACCCCATAGAATATATTATGTTTAGTACCTTGGACACTGTAGCTTATTCACTTAAATCTCTGATAAATTGCATGTATGGTATGCATGGTCTGGTTAGCACAGTTAGTAAGGTGTTGGGTTTCCACTATGAAAGTAAGACTGTCATAGGTTCGAATCCCATGTTATCATGTTTTTATTTTACTAGTGTGGTTTGTGGCTCTATAATATGAATGCCTATGTCTTTTAACAACAATAGTCAAGTCTTCCAATGGACTTTTTAGTGATACCCAATAGATAGCTTTATTTTCTCTTTGTTTACTAAAATATTGAATGATTATGTCTTTTAAATTTAGTAGGAAAGTATTATAATGACTTGCTTATGACACCCCATAGAATATATTATGTTTAGTACCTTGGACACTGTAGCTTATTCACTTAAATATCTGATAAATTATGTGCTTGGTAAGCACAGTCTGGTTAGCACAGTTAGTAAGGTGTTGGGTTTGCACTATGAAATTAAGACTGTCATTGGTTCGAATCCCATGTTATCATGTTTTTATTTTACTAGTGTGGTTTGTGGCTCTATAATATGAATGCCTATGTCTTTTAACAACAATAGTCAAGTCTTCCAATGGACTTTTTAGTGAAACCCAATAGATAGCTTTATTTTCTCTTTGTTTACTAAAATATTGAATGCTTATGTCTTTTAAATTTAGTAGGAAAGTATTCTAATGACTTGCTTATGACACCCCATAGAATATATTATGTTTAGTACCTTGGACACTGTAGTTTATTCACTTAAATCTCAGATAAATTGTTTGTTTGGTATGCACAGTCTGGTTAGCACAGTTAGTAAGGTGTTGGGTTTGCACTATCAAATTAAGACTGTCATTGGATCGAATCCCATGTTATCATGTTTTTATTTTACTAGTGTGGTTTGTGGCTCTATAATATGAATGCCTATGTCTTTTAACAACAACAGTCAAGTCTTCCAATGGACTTTTTAGTGAAACCCAATAGATAGCTTTATTTTCTCTTTGTTTACTGAAATATTGAATGCTTATGTCTTTTAAATTTAGTAGGAAAGTATTCTAATGACTTGCTTATGACACCCCATAGAATATATTATGTTTAGTACCTTGGACACTGTAGCTTATTCACTTAAATCTCTGATAAATTGCATGTCTGGTTTGCTCGGTCTGGTTAGCACAGTTAGTAAGGTGTTGGGTTTGCACTATGAAATTAAGACTGTCATAGGTTCGACTCCCATGTTATCATGTTTTTATTTTACTAGTGTGGTTTGTGGCTCTATAATATGAATGCCTATGTCTTTTAACAACAATAGTCAAGTTTTCCAATGGACTTTTTAGTGAAACCCAATAGATAGCTTTTATTTTCTCTTTGTTTACTAAAATATTGAATGATTATGTCTTTTAAATTTAGTAGGAAAGTATTCTAATGACTTGCTTATGACACCCCATAGAATATATTATGTTTAGTACCTTGGACACTGTAGCTTATTTACTTAAATCTCTGATAAATTGCATGTCTTGTATGCACGGTCTGGTTAGCACAGTTAGTAAGGTGTTGGGTTTCCACTATGAAATTAAGACTGTCATTCGTTCGAATCCCATGTTATCATGTTTTTATTTTACTAGTGTGGTTTGTGGCTCTATAATATGAATGCCTATGTCTTTTAACAACAATAGTCAAGTCTTCCAATGGACTTTTTAGTGAAACCCAATAGATAGCTTTATTTTCTCTTTGTTTACTAAAATATTGAATGCTTATGTCTTTTAAATTTAGTAGGAAAGTATTCTAATGACTTGCTTATGACACCCCATAGAATATATTATGTTTAGTACCTTGGACACTGTAGCTTATTCACTTAAATCTCTGATAAATTGCATGTCTGGTTTGATCGGTCTGGTTAGCACAGTTAGTAAGGTGTTGGGTTTGCACTATGAAATTAAGACTGTCATAGGTTCGACTCCCATGTTATCATGTTTTTATTTTACTAGTGTGGTTTGTGGCTCTATAATATGAATGCCTATGTCTTTTAACAACAATAGTCAAGTATTCCAATGGACTTTTTAGTGAAACCCAATAGATAGCTTTATTTTCTCTTTGTTTACTAAAATATTGAATGCTTATGTATTTTAAATTTAGTAGGAAAGTATTCTAATGACTTGCTTATGACACCCCATAGAATATATTATGTTTAGTACCTTGGACACTGTAGCTTATTCACTTAAATCTCTGATAAATTGCAAGTCTAGTATGCATCGTGTGGTTAGCACAGTTAGTAAGGTGTTGGGTTTGCACTATAAAATTAAGACTGTCATTGGTTCCATTCCCATGTTATCATGTTTTTATTTTACTAGTGTGGTTGGTGGCTCTATAATATGAAGGCCTATGTCTTTTAACAACAATAGTCAAGTCTTTTAATGGACTTTTTAGTGAAACCCAATAGATAGCTTTATTTTCTCTTTGTTTACTAAAATATTGAATGCTTATGTCTTTTAAATTTAGTAGGAAAGTATTCAAATGACTTGCTTATGACACCCCATAGAATATATTATGTTTAGTACCTTGGACACTGTAGCTTATTCACTTAAATCTCTTATAAATTGTGTGTCTGGTATGCACAGTTTGGTTAGCACACTTAGTAAGGTGTTGGGTTTGCACTATCAAATTAAGACTGTCATTGGTTCGAATCCTATGTTATCATGTTTTTATTTTACTAGTGTGGTATGTGGCTCTATAATATGAATGCCTATGTTTTTTAACAACAACAGTCAAGTCTTCCAATGGACTTTTTAGTGAAACCCAATAGATTGCTTTATTTTCTCTTTGTTTACTAAAATATTGAATGCTTATGTCTTTTAAATTTAGTAGGAAAGTATTCTAATGACTTGCTTATGACACCCCATAGAATATATTATGTTTAGTACCTTGGACGCTGTAGTTTATTCACTTAAATCTCTGATACATTGTTTGTTTGGTATGCACAGTCTGGTTAGCACAGTTAATAATTTGTTGGGTTTGCGCTATCAAATTAAGACTGTCATTGGTTCGAATTCCATGTTATCATGTTTTTATTTTACTAGTGTGGTTTGTGGCTCTATAATATGAATGCCTATGTCTTTTAACAACAATAGTCAAGTCTTCCAATAGACTTTTTGGTTAAACCCAATAGATAGCTTTATTTTCTCTTTGTTTACTAAAATATTGAATGCTTATGTCTTATAAATTTAGTAGGAAAGTATTCTAATGACTTGCTTATGACACCCCATAGAATATATTATGTTTAGTACCTTGGACACTGTAGCTTATTCACTTAAATCTCTGATAAATTGCATGTCTGGTATGCACAGTCTGGTTAGCACAGTTAGTAAGGTGTTGGGTTTGCACTATCAAATTAAGACTGTCATTGGATCGAATCCCATGTTATCATGTTTTTATTTTACTTGTGTGGTTTGTGGCTCTATAATATGAATGCCTATGTTTTTTAACAACAATAGTTAAGTCTTCCAATAGACTTTTTAGTGAAACCCAATAGATTTTTTTTTCTCTTTGTTTACTAAAATATTGAATGCTTATGTCTTATAAATTTAGTAGGAAAGTATTCTAATGACTTGCTTATGACACCCCATAGAATATATTATGTTTAGTACCTTGGACACTGTAGCTTATTCACTTAAATCTCTGATAAATTGCATGTATGGTATGCATGGTCTGGTTAGCACAGTTAGTAAGGTGTTGGGTTTCCACTATGAAATTAAGACTGTCATAGGTTCGAATCCCATGTTATCATGTTTTTATTTTACTAGTGTGGTTTGTGGCTCTATAATATGAATGCCTATGTCTTTTAACAACAATAGTCAAGTCTTCCAATGGACTTTTTAGTGATACCCAATAGATAGCTTTATTTTCTCTTTGTTTACTAAAATATTGAATGATTATGTCTTTTAAATTTAGTAGGAAAGTATTCTAATGACTTGCTTATGACACCCCATAGAATATATTATGTTTAGTACCTTGGACACTGTAGTTTATTCACTTAAATCTCAGATAAATTGTTTGTTTGGTATGCACAGTCTGGTTAGCACAGTTAGTAAGGTGTTGGGTTTGCACTATCAAATTAAGACTGTCATTGGATCGAATCCCATGTTATCATGTTTTTATTTTACTAGTGTGGTTTGTGGCTCTATAATATGAATGCCTATGTCTTTTAACAACAATAGTCAAGTCTTCCAATGGACTTTTTAGTGAAACCCAATAGATAGCTTTATTTTCTCTTTGTTTACTAAAATATTGAATGCTTATGTCTTTTAAATTTAGTAGGAAAGTATTCTAATGACTTGCTTATGACACCCCATAGAATATATTATGTTTAGTACCTTGGACACTGTAGTTTAGGCATTTAGGTAGGTTATTCACTTAAATCTCTGATAAATTATGTACCTGGTATGCACAGTCTGGTTAGCACAGTTAGTAAGGTGTTGGGTTTGCACTATAAAATTAAGGCTGTCTTTGGATCAAATCCCATGTTATCATGTTTTTATTTTACTAGTGTGGTTTGTGGCTCTATAATATGAATGCCTATGTCTTTTAACAACAATAGTCAAGTCTTCCAATGGACTTTTTAGTGAAATCCAATAGATAGCTTTATTTTCTCTTTGTTTACTCAAATATTGAATGCTTATGTCTTATTGATTTTGTAGGAAAGTATTCTAATGACTTGCTTATGACACCCCATAGAATATATTATGTTTAGTACCTTGGACACTGTAGCTTATTCAATTAAATCTCTGATAAATTGCACGTCTTGTATGCATGGTCTGGTTCGCACAGTTAGTAAGGTGTTGGGTTTGCACTATGAAATTAAGACTGTCAGTGGTTCGAATCCCATGTTATCATGTTTTTATTTTACTAGTGTGGTTTGTGGCTCTATAATATGAATGCCTATGTCTTTTAACAACAATAGTCAAGTCTTCCAATAGACTTTTTAGTGAAACCCAATAGATAGCTTTATTTTCTCTTTGTTTACTAAAATATTGAATGCTTATGTCTTATAAATTTAGTAGGAAAGTATTCTAATGACTTACTTATGACACCCCATAGAATATATTATGTTTAGTACCTTGGACACTGTAGCTTATTCACTTAAATCTCTGATAAATTGCATGTATGGTATGCACGGTCTGGTTAGCACAGTTAGTAAGGTGTTGGGTTTCCACTATGAAATTAAGACTGTCATAGGTTCGAATGCCATGTTATCATGTTTTTATTTTACTAGTGTGGTTTGTGGCTCTATAATATGAATGCCTATGTCTTTTAACAACAATAGTCAAGTCTTCCAATGGACTTTTTAGTGATACCCAATAGATAGCTTTATTTTCTCTTTGTTTACTAAAATATTGAATGATTATGTCTTTTAAATTTAGTAGGAAAGTATTATAATGACTTGCTTATGACACCCCATAGAATATATTATGTTTAGTACCTTGGACACTGTAGCTAATTCACTTAAATCTCTGATAAATTATGGGCTAGGTATGCACAGTCTGGTTAGCACAGTTAGTAAGGTGTTGGGTTTGCACTATGAAATCAAGACTGTCATTGGTTTGAATCCAATGTTATCATGTTTTTATTTTACTAGTGTGGTTTGTGGCTCTATAATATGAATGCCTATGTCTTTTAACAACAATAGTCAAGTCTTCCAATGGACTTTTTAGTGAAACCCAATAGATAGCTTTATTTTCTCTTTGTTTACTAAAATATTGAATGCTTATGTCTTTTAAATTTAGTAGGAAAGTATTCTAATGACTTGCTTATGACACCCCATAGAATATATTATGTTTAGTACCTTGGACACTGTAGCTTATTCACTTAAATCTCTGATAAATTGCACGTCTGGTATGCACAGTCTGGTTAGCACAGTTAGTAAGGTGTTGGGTTTCCACTATGAAATTAAGACTGTCATTGGTTCGAATCCCATGTTATCATGTTTTTATTTTACTAGTGTGGTTTGTGGCTGTATAATATGAATGCCTATGTCTTTTAACAACAATAGTCAAGTCTTCCAATGGACTTTTTAGTGAAACCCAATAGATAGCTTTATTTTCTCTTTGTTTACTAAAATATTGAATTATTATGTCTTTTAAATTTAGTAGGAAAGTATTCTAATGACTTGCTTATGACACCCCATAGAATATATTATGTTTAGTACCTTGGACACTGTAGTTTATTCACTTAAATCTCAGATAAATTGTTTGTTTGGTATGCACAGTCTGGTTAGCACAGTTAGTAAGGTGTTGGGTTTGCACTATCAAATTAAGACTGTCATTGGATCGAATCCCATGTTATCATGTTTTTATTTTACTAGTGTGGTTTGTGGCTCTATAATATGAATGCCTATGTCTTTTAACAACAATAGTCAAGTCTTCCAATGGACTTTTTAGTGAAACCCAATAGATAGCTTTATTTTCTCTTTGTTTACTAAAATATTGAATGCTTATGTCTTTTAAATTTAGTAGGAAAGTATTCTAATGACTTGCTTATGACACCCCATAGAATATATTATGTTTAGTACCTTGGACACTGTAGTTTAGGCATTTAGGTAGCTTATTCACTTAAATCTCTGATAAATTATGTACCTGGTATGCACAGTCTGGTTAGCACAGTTAGTAAGGTGTTGGGTTTGCACTATAAAATTAAGGCTGTCTTTGGATCAAATCCCATGTTATCATGTTTTTATTTTACTAGTGTGGTTTGTGGCTCTATAATATGAATGCCTATGTCTTTTAACAACAATAGTCAAGTCTTCCAATGGACTTTTTAGTGAAATCCAATAGATAGCTTTATTTTCTCTTTGTTTACTCAAATATTGAATGCTTATGTCTTATTGATTTTGTAGGAAAGTATTCTAATGACTTGCTTATGACACCCCATAGAATATATTATGTTTAGTACCTTGGACACTGTAGCTTATTCAATTAAATCTCTGATAAATTGCACGTCTTGTATGCATGGTCTGGTTCGCACAGTTAGTAAGGTGTTGGGTTTGCACTATGAAATTAAGACTGTCAGTGGTTCGAATCCCATGTTATCATGTTTTTATTTTACTAGTGTGGTTTGTGGCTCTATAATATGAATGCCTATGTCTTTTAACAACAATAGTCAAGTCTTCCAATAGACTTTTTAGTGAAACCCAATAGATAGCTTTATTTTCTCTTTGTTTACTAAAATATTGAATGCTTATGTCTTATAAATTTAGTAGGAAAGTATTCTAATGACTTACTTATGACACCCCATAGAATATATTATGTTTAGTACCTTGGACACTGTAGCTTATTCACTTAAATCTCTGATAAATTGCATGTATGGTATGCACGGTCTGGTTAGCACAGTTAGTAAGGTGTTGGGTTTCCACTATGAAATTAAGACTGTCATAGGTTCGAATGCCATGTTATCATGTTTTTATTTTACTAGTGTGGTTTGTGGCTCTATAATATGAATGCCTATGTCTTTTAACAACAATAGTCAAGTCTTCCAATGGACTTTTTAGTGATACCCAATAGATAGCTTTATTTTCTCTTTGTTTACTAAAATATTGAATGATTATGTCTTTTAAATTTAGTAGGAAAGTATTATAATGACTTGCTTATGACACCCCATAGAATATATTATGTTTAGTACCTTGGACACTGTAGCTAATTCACTTAAATCTCTGATAAATTATGGGCTAGGTATGCACAGTCTGGTTAGCACAGTTAGTAAGGTGTTGGGTTTGCACTATGAAATCAAGACTGTCATTGGTTTGAATCCAATGTTATCATGTTTTTATTTTACTAGTGTGGTTTGTGGCTCTATAATATGAATGCCTATGTCTTTTAACAACAATAGTCAAGTCTTCCAATGGACTTTTTAGTGAAACCCAATAGATAGCTTTATTTTCTCTTTGTTTACTAAAATATTGAATGCTTATGTCTTTTAAATTTAGTAGGAAAGTATTCTAATGACTTGCTTATGACACCCCATAGAATATATTATGTTTAGTACCTTGGACACTGTAGCTTATTCACTTAAATCTCTGATAAATTGCACGTCTGGTATGCACAGTCTGGTTAGCACAGTTAGTAAGGTGTTGGGTTTCCACTATGAAATTAAGACTGTCATTGGTTCGAATCCCATGTTATCATGTTTTTATTTTACTAGTGTGGTTTGTGGCTGTATAATATGAATGCCTATGTCTTTTAACAACAATAGTCAAGTCTTCCAATGGACTTTTTAGTGAAACCCAATAGATAGCTTTATTTTCTCTTTGTTTACTAAAATATTGAATTATTATGTCTTTTAAATTTAGTAGGAAAGTATTCAAATGACTTGCTTATGAAACCCCATAGAATATATAATGTTTAGTACCTTGGACACTGTAGTTGATTCACTTAAATCTCTGATAAATTGTTTGTTTGGTATGCACAGTCTGGTTAGCACAGTTAATAATTTGTTGGGTTTGCGCTATCAAATTAAGACTGTCATTGGTTCGAATCCCATGTTATCATGTTTTTATTTTACTAGTGTGCTTTTTGGCTCTATAATATGAATGCCTATGTCTTTTAACAACAATAGTCAAGTCTTCCAATGGACTTTTTAGTTAAACCCAATAGATAGCTTTATTTTCTCTTTGTTTACTAAAATATTGAATGCTTATGTCTTTTAAATTTAGTAGGAAAGTATTCTAATGACTTGCTTATGACACCCCATAGAATATATTATGTTTAGTACCTTGGACACTGTAGCTTATTCACTTAAAACTCTGATAAATTGCATGTGTGGCATGCACGGTCTGGTTAGCACAGTTAGTAAGGTGTTGGGTTTCCACTATGAAATTAAGACTGTCATTGGTTCAAATCCCATGTTATCATGTTTTTATTTTACTAGTGTGGTTTGTGGCTCTATAATATGAATGCCTATGTCTTTTAACAGCAATAGTCAAGTCTTCCAATGGACTTTTTAGTGAAACCCAATAGATAGCTTTATTTTCTCTTTGTTTACTAAAATATTGAATGATTATGTCTTTTAAATTTAGTCGGAAAGTATTCTAATGACTTGCTTATGACACCCCATAGAATATATTATGTTTAGTACCTTGGACACTGTTGCTTATTCACTTAAATATCTGATAAATTATGTGCCTGGTATGCACAGTCTGGTTAGCACAGTTAGTAAGGTGTTGGGTTTGCACTATCAAATTAAGGCTGTCTTTGGATGAAATACCTTGGACACTGTAGCTAATTCACTTAAATCTCTGATAAATTATGTGCTTGGTATGCACAGTCTGGTTAGCACAGTTAGTAAGGTGTTGGGTTTGCACTATGAAATCAAGACTGTCATTGGTTCGAATCCTATGTTATCATGTTTTTATTTTACTAGTGTGGTTTGTGGCTCTATAATATGAATGCCTATGTCTTTTAACAACAATAGTCAAGTCTTCCAATGGACTTTTTAGTGAAACCCAATAGATAGCTTTATTTTCTCTTTGTTTACGAAAATATTGAATGCTTATGTCTTTTAAATTTAGTAGGAAAGTATTCTAATGACTTGCTTATGACACCCCATAGAATATATTATGTTTAGTACCTTGGACACTGTAGTTTATTCACTTAAATCTCAGATAAATTGTTTGTTTGGTATGCACAGTCTGGTTAGCACAGTTAGTAAGGTGTTGGGTTTGCACTATCAAATTAAGACTGTCATTGAATCGAATCCCATGTTATCATGTTTTTATTTTACTAGTGTGGTTTGTGGCTCTATAATATGAATGCCTATGTCTTTTAACAACAATAGTCAAGTCTTCCAATGGACTTTTTAGTGATACCCAATAGATAGCTTTATTTTCTCTTTGTTTACGAAAATATTGAATGCTTATGTCTTTTAAATTTAGTAGGAAAGTATTCTAATGACTTGCTTATGACACCCCATAGAATATATTATGTTTAGTACCTTGGACACTGTAGTTTATTCACTTAAATCTCAGATAAAGTGTTTGTTTGGTATGCACAGTCTGGTTAGCACAGTTAGTAAGGTGTTGGGTTTGCACTATCAAATTAAGACTGTCATTGGATCGAATCCTATGTTATCA
Organism: Pseudophryne corroboree; assembly: GCF_028390025.1. Classification (NCBI taxonomy): domain Eukaryota; kingdom Metazoa; phylum Chordata; class Amphibia; order Anura; family Myobatrachidae; genus Pseudophryne; species Pseudophryne corroboree. The sequence continues at coordinate 664,337,848 of NC_086449.1, read as the reverse complement.
TGTTTTTATTTTACTAGTGTGGTTTGTGGCTCTATAATATGAATGCCTATGTTTTTTAACAACAATAGTTAAGTCTTCCAATAGACTTTTTAGTGAAACCCAATAGATAGCTTTATTTTCTCTTTGTTTACTAAAATATTGAATGCTTATGTCTTATTTATTTAGTAGGAAAGTATTCTAATGACTTGCTTATGACACCCCATAGAATATATTATGTTTAGTACCTTGTACACTGTAGCTTATTCACTTAAATCTCTGATAAATTGCACGTCTGGTATGCACAGTCTGGTTAGCACAGTTAGTAAGGTGTTGGGTTTCCACTATGAAATTAAGACTGTCATTGGTTCGAATCCCATGTTATCATGTTTTTATTTTACTAGTCTGGTTTGTGGCTGTATAATATGAATGCCTATGTCTTTTAACAACAATAGTCAAGTCTTTCAATGGACTTTTTAGTGAAACCCAATAGATAGCTTTATTTTCTCTTTGTTTACTAAAATATTGAATTATTATGTCTTTTAAATTTAGTAGGAAAGTATTCAAATGACTTGCTTATGACACCCCATAGAATATATTATGTTTAGTACCTTGGACACTGTAGCTTATTCACTTAAATCTCTGATAAATTGCATGTATGGTATGCATGGTCTGGTTAGCACAGTTAGTAAGGTGTTGGGTTTCCACTATGAAAGTAAGACTGTCATAGGTTCGAATCCCATGTTATCATGTTTTTATTTTACTAGTGTGGTTTGTGGCTCTATAATATGAATGCCTATGTCTTTTAACAACAATAGTCAAGTCTTCCAATGGACTTTTTAGTGATACCCAATAGATAGCTTTATTTTCTCTTTGTTTACTAAAATATTGAATGATTATGTCTTTTAAATTTAGTAGGAAAGTATTCTAATGACTTGCTTATGACACCCCATAGAATATATTATGTTTAGTACCTTGGACACTGTAGCTTATTCACTTAAATATCTGATAAATTATGTGCTTGGTAAGCACAGTCTTGTTAGCACAGTTAGTAAGGTGTTGGGTTTGCACTATGAAATTAAGACTGTCATTGGTTCGAATCCCATGTTATCATGTTTTTATTTTACTAGTGTGGTTTGTGGCTCTATAATATGAATGCCTATGTCTTTTAACAACAATAGTCAAGTCTTCCAATGGACTTTTTAGTGAAACCCAATAGATAGCTTTATTTTCTCTTTGTTTACTAAAATATTGAATGCTTATGTCTTTTAAATTTAGTAGGAAAGTATTCTAATGACTTGCTTATGACACCCCATAGAATATATTATGTTTAGTACCTTGGACACTGTAGTTTATTCACTTAAATCTCAGATAAATTGTTTGTTTGGTATGCACAGTCTGGTTAGCACAGTTAGTAAGGTGTTGGGTTTGCACTATCAAATTAAGACTGTCATTGAATCGAATCCCATGTTATCATGTTTTTATTTTACTAGTGTGGTTTGTGGCTCTATAATATGAATGCCTATGTCTTTTAACAACAATAGTCAAGTCTTCCAATGGACTTTTTAGTGAAACCCAATAGATAGCTTTATTTTCTCTTTGTTTACTGAAATATTGAATGCTTATGTCTTTTAAATTTAGTAGGAAAGTATTCTAATGACTTGCTTATGACACCCCATAGAATATATTATGTTTAGTACCTTGGACACTGTAGTTTAGGCACTTAGGTAGCTTATTCACTTAAATCTCTAATAAATTATGTGCCTGGTATGCACAGTCTGGTTAGCACAGTTAGTAAGGTGTTGGGTTTGCACTATCAAATTAAGGCTGTCATTGGTTAGAATCCCATGTTATCATGTTTTTATTTTACTAGTATGGTTTGTGGCTCTATAATATGAATGCCTATGTCTTTTAACAACAATAGTCAAGTCTTCCAATGGACTTTTTAGTGAAACCCAATAGATAGCTTTATTTTCTCTTTGTTTACTAAAATATTGAATGCTTATGTCTTTTAAATTTAGTAGGAAAGTATTCTAATGACTTGCTTATGACACCCCATAGAATATATTATGTTTAGTACCTTGGACACTGTAGCTTATTCACTTAAATCTCTGATAAATTATGTACCTGGTATGCATAGTCTGGTTAGCACAGTTAGTAAGGTGGTGGGTTTGCACTATAAAATTAAAGCTGTCATTGGATCAACTCCCATGTAATCATGTTTTTATTTTACTAGTGTGGTTTGTGGCTCTATAATATGAATGCCTATGTCTTTTAACAACAATAGTCAAGTCTTCCAATGGACTTTTTAGTGAAACCCAATAGATAGCTTTATTTTCTCTTTGTTTACTAAAATATTGAATGCTTATGTCTTTTAAATTTAGTAGGAAAGTATTCTAATGACTTGCTTATGACACCCCATAGAATATATTATGTTTAGTACCTTGGACACTGTAGCTTATTCACTTAAATCTCTGATAAATTGCACATCTGGTATGCACAGTCTGGTTAGCACAGTTAGTAAGGTGTTGGGTTTCCACTATGAAATTAAGACTGTCATTGGTTCGAATCCCATGTTATCATGTTTTTATTTTACTAGTGTGGTTTGTGGCTCTATAATATGAATGCCTATGTCTTTTAACAACAATAGTCAAGTCTTCCAATGGACTTTTTAGTGAAACCCAATAGATAGCTTTATTTTCTCTTTGTTTACGAAAATATTGAATGCTTATGTCTTTTAAATTTAGTAGGAAAGTATTCTAATGACTTGCTTATGACACCCCATAGAATATATTATGTTAAGTACCTTGGACACTGTAGTTTATTCACTTAAATCTCAGATAAATTGTTTGCTTGGTATGCACAGTCTGGTTAGCACAGTTAGTAAGGTCTTGGGTTTGCACTATCAAATTAAGACTGTCATTGGATCGAATCCTATGTTATCATGTTTTTATTTTACTAGTGTGGTTTGTGGCTCTATAATATGAATGCCTATGTTTTTTAACAACAATAGTTAAGTCTTCCAATAGACTTTTTAGTGAAACCCAATAGATAGCTTTATTTTCTCTTTGTTTACTAAAATATTGAATGCTTATGTCTTATAAATTTAGTAGGAAAGTATTCTAATGACTTGCTTATGACACCCCATAGAATATATTATGTTTAGTACCTTGGACACTGTAGCTTATTCACTTAAATCTCTGATAAATTGCACGTCTGGAATGCACAGTCTGGTTAGCACAGTTAGTAAGGTGTTGGGTTTCCACTATGAAATTAAGACTGTCATTGGTTCGAATCCCATGTGATCATGTTTTTATTTTACTAGTGTGGTTTGTGGCTCTATAATATGAATGCCTATGTCTTTTAACAACAATAGTCAAGTCTTCCAATGGACTTTTTAGTGAAACCCAATAGATAGCTTTATTTTCTCTTTGTTTACTAAAATATTGAATGATTATGTCTTTTAAATTTAGTAGGAAAGTATTCAAATGACTTGCTTATGACACCCCATAGAATATATAATGTTTAGTACCTTGGACACTGTAGTTGATTCACTTAAATCTCTGATAAATTGTGTGTTTGGTATGCACAGTCTGGTTAGCACAGTTAATAATTTGTTTGGTTTGCGCTATCAAATTAAGACTGTCGTTGGTTCAAATCCCATGTTATCATGTTTTTATTTTACTAGTGTGGTTTGTGGCTCTATAATATGAATGCCTATGTCTTTTAACAACAATTGTCAAGTCTTCCAATAGACTTTTTAGTTAAACCCAATAGATAGCTTTATTTTCTCTTTGTTTACTAAAATATTGAATGCTTATGTCTTATAAATTTAGTAGGAAAGTATTCTAATGACTTGCTTATGACACCCCATAGAATATATTATGTTTAGTACCTTGGACACTGTAGCTTATTCACTTAAAACTCTGATAAATTGCATGTGTGGTATGCACGGTCTGGTTAGCACAGTTAGTAAGGTGTTGGGTTTCCACTATGAAATTAAGACTGTCATTGGTTCAAATCCCATGTTATCATGTTTTTATTTTACTAGTGTGGTTTGTGGCTCTATAATATGAATGCCTATGTCTTTTAACAGCAATAGTCAAGTCTTCCAATGGACTTTTTAGTGAAACCCAATAGACAGCTTTATTTTCTCTTTGTTTACTAAAATATTGAATGATTATGTCTTTTAAATTTAGTCGGAAAGTATTCTAATGACTTGCTTATGACACCCCACAGAATATATTATGTTTAGTACCTTGGACACTGTTGCTTATTCACTTAAATCTCTAATAAATTATGTGCTTGGTATGCACAGTCTGGTTAGCACAGTTAGTAAGGTGTTGGGTTTGCACTATCAAATTAAGGCTGTCTTTGGATGAAATCCCATGTTATCATGTTTTTATTTTACTAGTGTGGTTTGTGGCTCTATAATATGAATGCCTATGTCTTTTAACAACAATAGTCAAGTCTTCCAATGGACTTTTTAGTGAAACCCAATAGATAGCTTTATTTTCTCTTTGTTTACTCAAATATTGAATGCTTATGTCTTATTGATTTTGTAGGAACGTATTCTAATGACTTGCTTATGACACCCCATAGAATATATTATGTTTAGTACCTTGGACACTGTAGCTTATTCACTTAAATCTCTGATAAATTGCACATCTGGTATGCACAGTCTGGTTAGCACAGTTAGTAAGGTGTTGGGTTTGCACTATGAAATTAAGAATGTCATTGGTTCGAATCCCATGTTATCATGTTTTTATTTTACTAGTGTGGCTTGTGGCTCTATAAAATGAATGCCTATGTCTTTTAACAACAATAGTCAAGTCTTCCAATGGACTTTTTAGTGAAACCCAATAGATAGCTTTATTTTCTCTTTGTTTACGAAAATATTGAATGCTTATGTCTTTTAAATTTAGTAGAAAAGTATTCTAATGACTTGCTTATGACACCCCATAGAATATATTATGTTTAGTACCTTGGACACTGTAGTTTATTCACTTAAATCTCAGATAAATTGTTTGTTTGGTATGCACAGTCTGGTTAGCACAGTTAGTAAGGTTTTGGGTTTGCACTATCAAATTAAGACTGTCATTGGATCGAATCCTATGTTATCATGTTTTTATTTTACTAGTGTGGTTTGTGGCTCTATAATATGAATGCCTATGTTTTTTAACAACAATAGTTAAGTCTTCCAATAGACTTTTTAGTGAAACCCAATAGATAGCTTTATTTTCTCTTTGTTTACTCAAATATTGAATGCTTATGTCTTATTGATTTTGTAGGAACGTATTCTAATGACTTGCTTATGACACCCCATAGAATATATTATGTTTAGTACCTTGGACACTGTAGCTTATTCACTTAAATCTCTGATAAATTGCACATCTGGTATGCACAGTCTGGTTAGCACAGTTAGTAAGGTGTTGGGTTTCCACTATGAAATTAAGACTGTCATTGGTTCGAATCCCATGTTATAATGTTTTTATTTTACTAGTGTGGTTTGTGGCTGTATAATATGAATGCCTATGTCTTTTAACAACAATAGTCAAGTCTTCCAATGGACTTTTTAGTGAAACCCAATAGATAGCTTTATTTTCTCTTTGTTTACTAAAATATTGAATGATTATGTCTTTTAAATTTAGTAGGAAAGTATTCAAATGACTTGCTTATGACACCCCATAGAATGTATAATCTTTAGTACCTTGGACACTGTAGTTGATTCACTTAAATCTCTGATAAATTGTTTGTTTGGTATGCACAGTCTGGTTAGCACAGTTAATAATTTGTTGGGTTTGCGCTATCAAATTAAGACTGTCATTGGTTCGAATCCCATGTTATCATGTTTTTATTTTACTAGTGTGGTTTGTGGCTCTATAATATGAATGCCTATGTCTTTTAACAACAATAGTCAAGTCTTCCAATAGACTTTTTAGTTAAACCCAATAGATAGCTTTATTTTCTCTTTGTTTACTAAAATATTGAATGCTTATGTCTTATAAATTTAGTAGGAAAGTATTCTAATGACTTGCTTATGACACCCCATAGAATATATTATGTTTAGTACCTTGGACACTGTAGCTTATTCACTTAAATCTCTGATAAATTGCATGTATGGTATGCACGGTCTGGTTAGCACAGTTAGTAAGGTGTTGGGTTTCCACTATGAAATTAAGACTGTCATCGGTTCAAATCCCATGTTATCATGTTTTTATTTTACTAGTGTGGTTTGTGGCTCTATAATATGAATGCCTATGTCTTTTAACAACAATAGTCAAGTCTTCCAATGGACTTTTTAGTGAAACCCAATAGATAGCTTTATTTTCTCTTTGTTTACTAAAATATTGAATGATTATGTCTTTTAAATTTAGTAGGAAAGTATTCTAATGACTTGCTTATGACACCCCATAGAATATATTATGTTTAGTACCTTGGACACTGTAGCTTATTCACTTAAATCTCTGATAAATTATGTTCCTGGTATGCATAGTCTGGTTAGCACAGTTAGTAAGGTGGTGGGGTTGCACTATAAAATTAAGGCTGTCATTGGATCGACTCCCATGTTATCATGTTTTTATTTTACTAGTGTGGTTTGTGGCTCTATAATATGAATGCCTATGTCTTTTAACAACAATAGTCAAGTCTTCCAATGGACTTTTTAGTGAAACCCAATAGATAGCTTTATTTTCTCTTTGTTTACTAAAATATTGAATGATTATGTCTTTTAAATTTAGTAGGAAAGTATTCAAATGACTTGCTTATGACACCCCATAGAATGTATAATCTTTAGTACCTTGGACACTGTAGTTGATTCACTTAAATCTCTGATAAATTGTTTGTTTGGTATGCACAGTCTGGTTAGCACAGTTAATAATTTGTTGGGTTTGCGCTATCAAATTAAGACTGTCATTGGTTCAAATCCCATGTTATCATGTTTTTATTTTACTAGTGTGGTTTGTGGCTCTATAATATGAATGCCTATGTCTTTTAACAACAATAGTCAAGTCTTCCAATAGACTTTTTAGTTAAACCCAATAGATAGCTTTATTTTCTCTTTGTTTACTAAAATATTGAATGCTTATGTCTTATAAATTTAGTAGGAAAGTATTCTAATGACTTGCTTATGACACCCCATAGAATATATTATGTTTAGTACCTTGGACACTGTAGCTTATTCACTTAAAACTCTGATAAATTGCATGTGTGGTATGCACCGTCTGGTTAGCACAGTTAGTAAGGTGTTGGGTTTCCACTATGAAATTAAGACTGTCATTGGTTCAAATCCCATGTTATCATGTTTTTATTTTACTAGTGTGGTTTGTGGCTCTATAATATGAATGCCTATGTCTTTTAACAACAATAGTCAAGTCTTCCAATGGACTTTTTAGTGAAACCCAATAGATAGCTTTATTTTCTCTTTGTTTACTAAAATATTGAATGATTATGTCTTTTAAATTTAGTAGGAAAGTATTCTAATGACTTGCTTATGACACCCCATAGAATATATTATGTTTAGTACCTTGGACACTGTAGCTTATTCACTTAAATCTCTGATAAATTATGTGCCTGGTATGCATAGTCTGGTTAGCACAGTTAGTAAGGTGGTGGGGTTGCACTATAAAATTAAGGCTGTCATTGGATCGACTCCCATGTTATCATGTTTTTATTTTACTAGTGTGGTTTGTGGCTCTATAATATGAATGCCTATGTCTTTTAACAACAATAGTCAAGTCTTCCAATGGACTTTTTAGTGAAACCCAATAGATAGCTTTATTTTCTCTTTGTTTACTAAAATATTGAATGCTTATGTCTTTTAAATTTAGTAGGAAAGTACTCTAATGACTTGCTTATGACACCCCATAGAATATATTATGTTTAGTACCTTGGACACTGTAGTTTATTCACTTAAATCTCAGATAAATTGCACGTCTTGTATGCATGGTCTGGTTCGCACAGTTAGTAAGCTGTTGGGTTTGCACTATGAAATTAAGACTGTCATTGGTTTGAATCCCATGTTATCATGTTTTTATTTTACTAGTGTGGTTTGTGGCTCTATAATATGAATGCCTATGTCTTTTAACAACAATAGTCAAGTCTTCCAATAGACTTTTTAGTGAAACCCAATAGATAGCTTTATTTTCTCTTTGTTTACTAAAATATTGAATGCTTATGTCTTATAAATTTAGTAGGAAAGTATTCTAATGACTTGCTTATGACACCCCATAGAATATATTATGTTTAGTACCTTGGACACTGTAGCTTATTCACTTAAATCTCTGATAAATTGCATGTATGGTATGCATGGTCTGGTTAGCACAGTTAGTAAGGTGTTGGGTTTCCACTATGAAATTAAGACTGTCATAGGTTCGAATCCCATGTTATCATGTTTTTATTTTACTAGTGTGGTTTGTGGCTCTATAATATGAATGCCTATGTCTTTTAACAACAATAGTCAAGTCTTCCAATGGACTTTTTCGTGATACCCAATAGATAGCTTTATTTTCTCTTTGTTTACTAAAATATTGAATGATTATGTCTTTTAAATTTAGTAGGAAAGTATTCAAATGACTTGCTTATGACACCCCATAGAATATATAATGTTTAGTACCTTGGACACTGTAGTTGATTCACTTAAATCTCTGATAAATTGTGTGTTTGGTATGCACAGTCTGGTTAGCACAGTTAATAATTTGTTTGGTTTGCGCTATCAAATTAAGACTGTCATTGGTTCGAATCCCATGTTATCATGTTTTTATTTTACTAGTGTGGTTTATGGCTCTATAATATGAATGCCTATGTCTTTTAACAACAATTGTCAAGTCTTCCAAAAGACTTTTTAGTTAAACCCAATAGATAGCTTTATTTTCTCTTTGTTTACTAAAATATTGAATGCTTATGTCTTATAAATTTAGTAGGAAAGTATTCTAATGACTTGCTTATGACACCCCATAGAATATATTATGTTTAGTACCTTGGACACTGTAGCTTATTCACTTAAATCTCTGATAAATTGGACGTCTTGTATGCACAGTCTGGTTAGCACAGTTAGTAAGGTGTTGTGTTTGCACTATGAAATTAAGACTGTCATTGGTTCGAATCCCATGTTATCATGTTTTTATTTTACTAGTGTGGTTTGTGGCTCTATAATATGAATGCCTATGTCTTTTAACAACAATAGTCAAGTCTTCCAATAGACTTTTTAGTGAAACCCAATAGATAGCTTTATTTTCTCTTTGTTTACTAAAATATTGAATGCTTATGTCTTATAAATTTAGTAGGAAAGTATTTTAATGACTTGCTTATGACACCCCATAGAATATATTATATTTAGTACCTTGGACACTGTAGCTTATTCACTTAAATCTCTGATAAATTGCATGTATGGTATGCATGGTCTGGTTAGCACAGTTAGTAAGGTGTCGGGTTTGCACTATGAAATCAAGACTGTCATTGGTTCGAATCCCATGTTATCATGTTTTTATTTTACTAGTGTGGTTTGTGGCTCTATAATATGAATGCCTATGTCTTTTAACAACAATAGTCAAGTCTTCCAATGGACTTTTTAGTGAAACCCAATAGATAGCTTTATTTTCTCTTTGTTTACGAAAATATTGAATGCTTATGTCTTTTAAATTTAGTAGGAAAGTATTCTAATGACTTGCTTATGACACCCCATAGAATATATTATGTTTAGTACCTTGGACACTGTAGTTTATTCACTTAAATCTCAGATAAATTGTTCGTTTGGTATGCACAGTCTGGTTAGCACAGTTAGTAAGGTGTTGGGTTTGCACTATCAAATTAAGACTGTCATTGAATCGAATCCCATGTTATCATGTTTTTATTTTACTAGTGTGGTTTGTGGCTCTATAATATGAATGCCTATGTCTTTTAACAACAATAGTCAAGTCTTCCAATGGACTTTTTAGTGATACCCAATAGATAGCTTTATTTTCTCTTTGTTTACGAAAATATTGAATGCTTATGTCTTTTAAATTTAGTAGGAAAGTATTCTAATGACTTGCTTATGACACCCCATAGAATATATTATGTTTAGTACCTTGGACACTGTAGTTTATTCACTTAAATCTCAGATAAAGTGTTTGTTTGGTATGCACAGTCTGGTTAGCACAGTTAGTAAGGTGTTGGGTTTGCACTATCAAATTAAGACTGTCATTGGATCGAATCCTATGTTATCATGTTTTTATTTTACTAGTGTGGTTTGTGGCTCTATAATATGAATGCCTATGTTTTTTAACAACAATAGTTAAGTCTTCCAATAGACTTTTTAGTGAAACCCAATAGATAGCTTTATTTTCTCTTTGTTTACTAAAATATTGAATGCTTATGTCTTATAAATTTAGTAGGAAAGTATTCTAATGACTTGCTTATGACACCCCATAGAATATATTATGTTTAGTACCTTGTACACTGTAGCTTATTCACTTAAATCTCTGATAAATTGCACGTCTGGTATGCACAGTCTGGTTAGCACAGTTAGTAAGGTGTTGGGTTTCCACTATGAAATTAAGACTGTCATTGGTTCGAATCCCATGTTATCATGTTTTTATTTTACTAGTGTGGTTTGTGGCTGTATAATATGAATGCCTATGTCTTTTAACAACAATAGTCAAGTCTTCCAATGGACTTTTTAGTGAAACCCAATAGATAGCTTTATTTTCTCTTTGTTTACTAAAATATTGAATGATTATGTCTTTTAAATTTAGTAGGAAAGTATTCTAATGACTTGCTTATGACACCCCATAGAATATATTATGTTTAGTACCTTGGACACTGTAGCTTATTCACTTAAATATCTGATAAATTATGTGCTTGGTAAGCACAGTCTGGTTAGCACAGTTAGTAAGGTGTTGGGTTTGCACTATGAAATTAAGACTGTCATTGGTTCGAATCCCATGTTATCATGTTTTTATTTTACTAGTGTGGTTTGTGGCTCTATAATATGAATGCCTATGTCTTTTAACAACAATAGTCAAGTCTTCCAATGGACTTTTTAGTGAAACCCAATAGATAGCTTTATTTTCTCTTTGTTTACTAAAATATTGAATGCTTATGTCTTTTAAATTTAGTAGGAAAGTATTCTAATGACTTGCTTATGACACCCCATAGAATATATTATGTTTAGTAACTTGGACACTGTAGTTTATTCACTTAAATCTTAGATAAATTGTTTGTTTGGTATGCACAGTCTGGTTAGCACAGTTAGTAAGGTGTTGGGTTTGCACTATCAAATTAAGACTGTCATTGAATCGAATCCCATGTTATCATGTTTTTATTTTACTAGTGTGGTTTGTGGCTCTATAATATGAATGCCTATGTCTTTTAACAACAATAGTCAAGTCTTCCAATGGACTTTTTAGTGAAACCCAATAGATAGCTTTATTTTCTCTTTGTTTACTGAAATATTGAATGCTTATGTTTTTTAAATTTAGTAGGAAAGTATTCTAATGACTTGCTTATGACACCCCATAGAATATATTATGTTTAGTACCTTGGACACTGTAGTTTAGGCACTTAGGTAGCTTATTCACTTAAATCTCTAATAAATTATGTGCCTGGTATGCACAGTCTGGTTAGCACAGTTAGTAAGGTGTTGGGTTTGCACTATCAAATTAAGGCTGTCATTGGATCAAATCCCATGTTATCATATTTTTATTTTACTAGTGTGGTTTGTGGCTCTATAATATGAATGCCTATGTCTTTTAACAACAATAGTCAAGTCTTCCAATGGACTTTTTAGTGAAACCCAATAGATAGCTTTATTTTCTCTTTGTTTACTAAAATATTGAATGATTATGTCTTTTAAATTTAGTAGGAAAGTATTCAAATGACTTGCTTATGACACCCCAAAGAATATATAATGTTTAGTACCTTGGACACTGTAGTTGATTCACTTAAATCTCTGATAAATTGTTTGCTTGGTATGCACAGTCTGGTTAGCACAGTTAATAATTTGTTGGGTTTGCGCTATCAAATTAAGACTGTCATTGGTTCGAATCCCATGTTATCATGTTTTTATTGTACTAGTGTGGTTTGTGGCTCTATAATATGAATGCCTTTGTCTTTTAACAACAATAGTCAAGTCTTCCAATGGACTTTTTAGTGAATCCCAATAGATAGCTTTATTTTCTCTTTGTTTACTCAAATATTGAATGCTTATGTCTTATAAATTTAGTAGGAAAGTATTCTAATGACTTGCTTATGACACCCCATAGAATATATTATGTTTAGTACCTTGGACACTGTAGCTTATTCACTTAAATCTCTGATAAATTATGTGCTTGGTATGCACAGTCTGGTTAGCACAGTTAATAATTTGTTGGGTTTGCGCTATCAAATGAAGGCTGTCATTGGATCGAATCCCATGTTAGCATGTTTTTATTTTACTAGTGTGGTTTGTGGCTCTATAATATGAATGCCTATGTCTTTTAACAACAATAGTCAAGTCTTCCAATGGACTTTTTAGTTAAACCCAATAGATAGCTTTATTTTCTCCTTGTTTACTAAATTATTGAATGCTTATGTCTTATAAATTTAGTAGGAAAGTATTCTAATGACTTGCATATGACACCCCATAGAATATATTATGTTTAGTACCTTGGACACTGTAGCTTATTCACTTAAATCTCTGATAAATTGCATGTCTGTTATGCACAGTCTGGTTAGCACAGTTAGTAAGGTGTTGGGTTTCCACTATGAAATTAAGACTGTCATTGGTTAGAATCCCATGTTATCATGTTTTTATTTTACTAGTATGGTTTGTGGCTCTATAATATGAATGCCTATGTCTTTTAACAACAATAGTCAAGTCTTCCAATGGACTTTTTAGTGAAACCCAATAGATAGCTTTATTTTCTCTTTGTTTACTAAAATATTGAATGCTTATGTCTTTTAAATTTAGTAGGAAAGTATTCTAATGACTTGCTTATGACACCCCATAGAATATATTATGTTTAGTACCTTGGACACTGTAGCTTATTCACTTAAATCTCTGATAAATTATGTACCTGGTATGCATAGTCTGGTTAGCACAGTTAGTAAGGTGGTGGGTTTGCACTATAAAATTAAAGCTGTCATTGGATCAACTCCCATGTAATCATGTTTTTATTTTACTAGTGTGGTTTGTGGCTCTATAATATGAATGCCTATGTCTTTTAACAACAATAGTCAAGTCTTCCAATGGACATTTTAGTGAAACCCAATAGATAGCTTTATTTTCTCTTTGTTTACTAAAATATTGAATGCTTATGTCTTTTAAATTTAGTAGGAAAGTATTCTAATGACTTGCTTATGACACCCCATAGAATATATTATGTTTAGTACCTTGGACACTGTAGCTTATTCACTTAAATCTCTGATAAATTGCACGTCTGGTATGCACAGTCTGGTTAGCACAGTTAGTAAGGTGTTGGGTTTCCACTATGAAATTAAGACTGTCATTGGTTCGAATCCCGTGTTATCATGTTTTTATTTTACTAGTGTGGTTTGTGGCTCTATAATATGAATGCCTATGTCTTTTAACAACAATAGTCAAGTCTTCCAATGGACTTTTTAGTGAAACCCAATAGATAGCTTTATTTTCTCTTTGTTTACGAAAATATTGAATGCTTATGTCTTTTAAATTTAGTAGGAAAGTATTCTAATGACTTGCTTATGACACCCCATAGAATATATTATGTTAAGTACCTTGGACACTGTAGTTTATTCACTTAAATCTCAGATAAATTGTTTGCTTGGTATGCACAGTCTGGTTAGCACAGTTAGTAAGGTGTTGGGTTTGCACTATCAAATTAAGACTGTCATTGGATCGAATCCTATGTTATCATGTTTTTATTTTACTAGTGTGGTTTGTGGCTCTATAATATGAATGCCTATGTTTTTTAACAACAATAGTTAAGTCTTCCAATAGACTTTTTAGTGAAACCCAATAGATAGCTTTATTTTCTCTTTGTTTACTAAAATATTGAATGCTTATGTCTTATAAATTTAGTAGGAAAGTATTCTAATGACTTGCTTATGACACCCCATAGAATATATTATGTTTAGTACCTTGGACACTGTAGCTTATTCACTTAAATCTCTGATAAATTGCACGTCTGGAATGCACAGTCTGGTTAGCACAGTTAGTAAGGTGTTGGGTTTCCACTATGAAATTAAGACTGTCATTGGTTCGAATCCCATGTGATCATGTTTTTATTTTACTAGTGTGGTTTGTGGCTCTATAATATGAATGCCTATGTCTTTTAACAACAATAGTCAAGTCTTCCAATGGACTTTTTAGTGAAACCCAATAGATAGCTTTATTTTCTCTTTGTTTACTAAAATATTGAATGATTATGTCTTTTAAATTTAGTAGGAAAGTATTCAAATGACTTGCTTATGACACCCCATAGAATATATAATGTTTAGTACCTTGGACACTGTAGTTGATTCACTTAAATCTCTGATAAATTGTGTGTTTGGTATGCACAGTCTGGTTAGCACAGTTAATAATTTGTTTGGTTTGCGCTATCAAATTAAGACTGTCGTTGGTTCGAATCCCATGTTATCATGTTTTTATTTTACTAGTGTGGTTTGTGGCTCTATAATATGAATGCCTATGTCTTTTAACAACAATTGTCAAGTCTTCCAATAGACTTTTTAGTTAAACCCAATAGATAGCTTTATTTTCTCTTTGTTTACTAAAATATTGAATGCTTATGTCTTATAAATTTAGTAGGAAAGTATTCTAATGACTTGCTTATGACACCCCATAGAATATATTATGTTTAGTACCTTGGACACTGTAGCTTATTCACTTAAAACTCTGATAAATTGCATGTGTGGTATGCACGGTCTGGTTAGCACAGTTAGTAAGGTGTTGGGTTTCCACTATGAAATTAAGACTGTCATTGGTTCAAATCCCATGTTATCATGTTTTTATTTTACTAGTGTGGTTTGTGGCTCTATAATATGAATGCCTATGTCTTTTAACAGCAATAGTCAAGTCTTCCAATGGACTTTTTAGTGAAACCCAATAGACAGCTTTATTTTCTCTTTGTTTACTAAAATATTGAATGATTATGTCTTTTAAATTTAGTCGGAAAGTATTCTAATGACTTGCTTATGACACCCCACAGAATATATTATGTTTAGTACCTTGGACACTGTTGCTTATTCACTTAAATCTCTGATAAATTATGTGCTTGGTATGCACAGTCTGGTTAGCACAGTTAGTAAGGTGTTGGGTTTGCACTATCAAATTAAGGCTGTCTTTGGATGAAATCCCATGTTATCATGTTTTTATTTTACTAGTGTGGTTTGTGGCTCTATAATATGAATGCCTATGTCTTTTAACAACAATAGTCAAGTCTTCCAATGGACTTTTTAGTGAAACCCAATAGATAGCTTTATTTTCTCTTTGTTTACTCAAATATTGAATGCTTATGTCTTATTGATTTTGTAGGAACGTATTCTAATGACTTGCTTATGACACCCCATAGAATATATTATGTTTAGTACCTTGGACACTGTAGCTTATTCACTTAAATCTCTGATAAATTGCACATCTGGTATGCACAGTCTGGTTAGCACAGTTAGTAAGGTGTTGGGTTTGCACTATGAAATTAAGAATGTCATTGGTTCGAATCCCATGTTATCATGTTTTTATTTTACTAGTGTGGCTTGTGGCTCTATAAAATGAATGCCTATGTCTTTTAACAACAATAGTCAAGTCTTCCAATGGACTTTTTAGTGAAACCCAATAGATAGCTTTATTTTCTCTTTGTTTACGAAAATATTGAATGCTTATGTCTTTTAAATTTAGTAGAAAAGTATTCTAATGACTTGCTTATGACACCCCATAGAATATATTATGTTTAGTACCTTGGACACTGTAGTTTATTCACTTAAATCTCAGATAAATTGTTTGTTTGGTATGCACAGTCTGGTTAGCACAGTTAGTAAGGTTTTGGGTTTGCACTATCAAATTAAGACTGTCATTGGATCGAATCCTATGTTATCATGTTTTTATTTTACTAGTGTGGTTTGTGGCTCTATAATATGAATGCCTATGTTTTTTAACAACAATAGTTAAGTCTTCCAATAGACTTTTTAGTGAAACCCAATAGATAGCTTTATTTTCTCTTTGTTTACTCAAATATTGAATGCTTATGTCTTATTGATTTTGTAGGAACGTATTCTAATGACTTGCTTATGACACCCCATAGAATATATTATGTTTAGTACCTTGGACACTGTAGCTTATTCACTTAAATCTCTGATAAATTGCACATCTGGTATGCACAGTCTGGTTAGCACAGTTAGTAAGGTGTTGGGTTTCCACTATGAAATTAAGACTGTCATTGGTTCGAATCCCATGTTATAATGTTTTTATTTTACTAGTGTGGTTTGTGGCTGTATAATATGAATGCCTATGTCTTTTAACAACAATAGTCAAGTCTTCCAATGGACTTTTTAGTGAAACCCAATAGATAGCTTTATTTTCTCTTTGTTTACTAAAATATTGAATGATTATGTCTTTTAAATTTAGTAGGAAAGTATTCAAATGACTTGCTTATGACACCCCATAGAATGTATAATCTTTAGTACCTTGGACACTGTAGTTGATTCACTTAAATCTCTGATAAATTGTTTGTTTGGTATGCACAGTCTGGTTAGCACAGTTAATAATTTGTTGGGTTTGCGCTATCAAATTAAGACTGTCATTGGTTCGAATCCCATGTTATCATGTTTTTATTTTACTAGTGTGGTTTGTGGCTCTATAATATGAATGCCTATGTCTTTTAACAACAATAGTCAAGTCTTCCAATAGACTTTTTAGTTAAACCCAATAGATAGCTTTATTTTCTCTTTGTTTACTAAAATATTGAATGCTTATGTCTTATAAATTTAGTAGGAAAGTATTCTAATGACTTGCTTATGACACCCCATAGAATATATTATGTTTAGTACCTTGGACACTGTAGCTTATTCACTTAAATCTCTGATAAATTGCATGTATGGTATGCACGGTCTGGTTAGCACAGTTAGTAAGGTGTTGGGTTTCCACTATGAAATTAAGACTGTCATCGGTTCAAATCCCATGTTATCATGTTTTTATTTTACTAGTGTGGTTTGTGGCTCTATAATATGAATGCCTATGTCTTTTAACAACAATAGTCAAGTCTTCCAATGGACTTTTTAGTGAAACCCAATAGATAGCTTTATTTTCTCTTTGTTTACTAAAATATTGAATGATTATGTCTTTTAAATTTAGTAGGAAAGTATTCTAATGACTTGCTTATGACACCCCATAGAATATATTATGTTTAGTACCTTGGACACTGTAGTTTAGGCACTTAGGTAGCTTATTCACTTAAATCTCTAATAAATTATGTGCCTGGTATGCACAGTCTGGTTAGCACAGTTAGTAAGGTGTTGGGTTTGCACTATCAAATTAAGGCTGTCATTGGATCAAATCCCATGTTATCATATTTTTATTTTACTAGTGTGGTTTGTGGCTCTATAATATGAATGCCTATGTCTTTTAACAACAATAGTCAAGTCTTCCAATGGACTTTTTAGTGAAACCCAATAGATAGCTTTATTTTCTCTTTGTTTACTAAAATATTGAATGATTATGTCTTTTAAATTTAGTAGGAAAGTATTCAAATGACTTGCTTATGACACCCCAAAGAATATATAATGTTTAGTACCTTGGACACTGTAGTTGATTCACTTAAATCTCTGATAAATTGTTTGCTTGGTATGCACAGTCTGGTTAGCACAGTTAATAATTTGTTGGGTTTGCGCTATCAAATTAAGACTGTCATTGGTTCGAATCCCATGTTATCATGTTTTTATTGTACTAGTGTGGTTTGTGGCTCTATAATATGAATGCCTTTGTCTTTTAACAACAATAGTCAAGTCTTCCAATGGACTTTTTAGTGAATCCCAATAGATAGCTTTATTTTCTCTTTGTTTACTCAAATATTGAATGCTTATGTCTTATAAATTTAGTAGGAAAGTATTCTAATGACTTGCTTATGACACCCCATAGAATATATTATGTTTAGTACCTTGGACACTGTAGCTTATTCACTTAAATCTCTGATAAATTATGTGCTTGGTATGCACAGTCTGGTTAGCACAGTTAATAATTTGTTGGGTTTGCGCTATCAAATGAAGGCTGTCATTGGATCGAATCCCATGTTAGCATGTTTTTATTTTACTAGTGTGGTTTGTGGCTCTATAATATGAATGCCTATGTCTTTTAACAACAATAGTCAAGTCTTCCAATGGACTTTTTAGTTAAACCCAATAGATAGCTTTATTTTCTCCTTGTTTACTAAATTATTGAATGCTTATGTCTTATAAATTTAGTAGGAAAGTATTCTAATGACTTGCATATGACACCCCATAGAATATATTATGTTTAGTACCTTGGACACTGTAGCTTATTCACTTAAATCTCTGATAAATTGCATGTCTGTTATGCACAGTCTGGTTAGCACAGTTAGTAAGGTGTTGGGTTTCCACTATGAAATTAAGACTGTCATTGGTTAGAATCCCATGTTATCATGTTTTTATTTTACTAGTATGGTTTGTGGCTCTATAATATGAATGCCTATGTCTTTTAACAACAATAGTCAAGTCTTCCAATGGACTTTTTAGTGAAACCCAATAGATAGCTTTATTTTCTCTTTGTTTACTAAAATATTGAATGCTTATGTCTTTTAAATTTAGTAGGAAAGTATTCTAATGACTTGCTTATGACACCCCATAGAATATATTATGTTTAGTACCTTGGACACTGTAGCTTATTCACTTAAATCTCTGATAAATTATGTACCTGGTATGCATAGTCTGGTTAGCACAGTTAGTAAGGTGGTGGGTTTGCACTATAAAATTAAAGCTGTCATTGGATCAACTCCCATGTAATCATGTTTTTATTTTACTAGTGTGGTTTGTGGCTCTATAATATGAATGCCTATGTCTTTTAACAACAATAGTCAAGTCTTCCAATGGACTTTTTAGTGAAACCCAATAGATAGCTTTATTTTCTCTTTGTTTACTAAAATATTGAATGCTTATGTCTTTTAAATTTAGTAGGAAAGTATTCTAATGACTTGCTTATGACACCCCATAGAATATATTATGTTTAGTACCTTGGACACTGTAGCTTATTCACTTAAATCTCTGATAAATTGCACGTCTGGTATGCACAGTCTGGTTAGCACAGTTAGTAAGGTGTTGGGTTTCCACTATGAAATTAAGACTGTCATTGGTTCGAATCCCATGTTATCATGTTTTTATTTTACTAGTGTGGTTTGTGGCTCTATAATATGAATGCCTATGTCTTTTAACAACAATAGTCAAGTCTTCCAATGGACTTTTTAGTGAAACCCAATAGATAGCTTTATTTTCTCTTTGTTTACGAAAATATTGAATGCTTATGTCTTTTAAATTTAGTAGGAAAGTATTCTAATGACTTGCTTATGACACCCCATAGAATATATTATGTTAAGTACCTTGGACACTGTAGTTTATTCACTTAAATCTCAGATAAATTGTTTGCTTGGTATGCACAGTCTGGTTAGCACAGTTAGTAAGGTGTTGGGTTTGCACTATCAAATTAAGACTGTCATTGGATCGAATCCTATGTTATCATGTTTTTATTTTACTAGTGTGGTTTGTGGCTCTATAATATGAATGCCTATGTTTTTTAACAACAATAGTTAAGTCTTCCAATAGACTTTTTAGTGAAACCCAATAGATAGCTTTATTTTCTCTTTGTTTACTAAAATATTGAATGCTTATGTCTTATAAATTTAGTAGGAAAGTATTCTAATGACTTGCTTATGACACCCCATAGAATATATTATGTTTAGTACCTTGGACACTGTAGCTTATTCACTTAAATCTCTGATAAATTGCACGTCTGGAATGCACAGTCTGGTTAGCACAGTTAGTAAGGTGTTGGGTTTCCACTATGAAATTAAGACTGTCATTGGTTCGAATCCCATGTGATCATGTTTTTATTTTACTAGTGTGGTTTGTGGCTCTATAATATGAATGCCTATGTCTTTTAACAACAATAGTCAAGTCTTCCAATGGACTTTTTAGTGAAACCCAATAGATAGCTTTATTTTCTCTTTGTTTACTAAAATATTGAATGATTATGTCTTTTAAATTTAGTAGGAAAGTATTCAAATGACTTGCTTATGACACCCCATAGAATATATAATGTTTAGTACCTTGGACACTGTAGTTGATTCACTTAAATCTCTGATAAATTGTGTGTTTGGTATGCACAGTCTGGTTAGCACAGTTAATAATTTGTTTGGTTTGCGCTATCAAATTAAGACTGTCGTTGGTTCGAATCCCATGTTATCATGTTTTTATTTTACTAGTGTGGTTTGTGGCTCTATAATATGAATGCCTATGTCTTTTAACAACAATTGTCAAGTCTTCCAATAGACTTTTTAGTTAAACCCAATAGATAGCTTTATTTTCTCTTTGTTTACTAAAATATTGAATGCTTATGTCTTATAAATTTAGTAGGAAAGTATTCTAATGACTTGCTTATGACACCCCATAGAATATATTATGTTTAGTACCTTGGACACTGTAGCTTATTCACTTAAAACTCTGATAAATTGCATGTGTGGTATGCACGGTCTGGTTAGCACAGTTAGTAAGGTGTTGGGTTTCCACTATGAAATTAAGACTGTCATTGGTTCAAATCCCATGTTATCATGTTTTTATTTTACTAGTGTGGTTTGTGGCTCTATAATATGAATGCCTATGTCTTTTAACAGCAATAGTCAAGTCTTCCAATGGACTTTTTAGTGAAACCCAATAGACAGCTTTATTTTCTCTTTGTTTACTAAAATATTGAATGATTATGTCTTTTAAATTTAGTCGGAAAGTATTCTAATGACTTGCTTATGACACCCCACAGAATATATTATGTTTAGTACCTTGGACACTGTTGCTTATTCACTTAAATCTCTGATAAATTATGTGCTTGGTATGCACAGTCTGGTTAGCACAGTTAGTAAGGTGTTGGGTTTGCACTATCAAATTAAGGCTGTCTTTGGATGAAATCCCATGTTATCATGTTTTTATTTTACTAGTGTGGTTTGTGGCTCTATAATATGAATGCCTATGTCTTTTAACAACAATAGTCAAGTCTTCCAATGGACTTTTTAGTGAAACCCAATAGATAGCTTTATTTTCTCTTTGTTTACTCAAATATTGAATGCTTATGTCTTATTGATTTTGTAGGAACGTATTCTAATGACTTGCTTATGACACCCCATAGAATATATTATGTTTAGTACCTTGGACACTGTAGCTTATTCACTTAAATCTCTGATAAATTGCACATCTGGTATGCACAGTCTGGTTAGCACAGTTAGTAAGGTGTTGGGTTTGCACTATGAAATTAAGAATGTCATTGGTTCGAATCCCATGTTATCATGTTTTTATTTTACTAGTGTGGCTTGTGGCTCTATAAAATGAATGCCTATGTCTTTTAACAACAATAGTCAAGTCTTCCAATGGACTTTTTAGTGAAACCCAATAGATAGCTTTATTTTCTCTTTGTTTACGAAAATATTGAATGCTTATGTCTTTTAAATTTAGTAGAAAAGTATTCTAATGACTTGCTTATGACACCCCATAGAATATATTATGTTTAGTACCTTGGACACTGTAGTTTATTCACTTAAATCTCAGATAAATTGTTTGTTTGGTATGCACAGTCTGGTTAGCACAGTTAGTAAGGTTTTGGGTTTGCACTATCAAATTAAGACTGTCATTGGATCGAATCCTATGTTATCATGTTTTTATTTTACTAGTGTGGTTTGTGGCTCTATAATATGAATGCCTATGTTTTTTAACAACAATAGTTAAGTCTTCCAATAGACTTTTTAGTGAAACCCAATAGATAGCTTTATTTTCTCTTTGTTTACTCAAATATTGAATGCTTATGTCTTATTGATTTTGTAGGAACGTATTCTAATGACTTGCTTATGACACCCCATAGAATATATTATGTTTAGTACCTTGGACACTGTAGCTTATTCACTTAAATCTCTGATAAATTGCACATCTGGTATGCACAGTCTGGTTAGCACAGTTAGTAAGGTGTTGGGTTTCCACTATGAAATTAAGACTGTCATTGGTTCGAATCCCATGTTATAATGTTTTTATTTTACTAGTGTGGTTTGTGGCTGTATAATATGAATGCCTATGTCTTTTAACAACAATAGTCAAGTCTTCCAATGGACTTTTTAGTGAAACCCAATAGATAGCTTTATTTTCTCTTTGTTTACTAAAATATTGAATGATTATGTCTTTTAAATTTAGTAGGAAAGTATTCAAATGACTTGCTTATGACACCCCATAGAATGTATAATCTTTAGTACCTTGGACACTGTAGTTGATTCACTTAAATCTCTGATAAATTGTTTGTTTGGTATGCACAGTCTGGTTAGCACAGTTAATAATTTGTTGGGTTTGCGCTATCAAATTAAGACTGTCATTGGTTCGAATCCCATGTTATCATGTTTTTATTTTACTAGTGTGGTTTGTGGCTCTATAATATGAATGCCTATGTCTTTTAACAACAATAGTCAAGTCTTCCAATAGACTTTTTAGTTAAACCCAATAGATAGCTTTATTTTCTCTTTGTTTACTAAAATATTGAATGCTTATGTCTTATAAATTTAGTAGGAAAGTATTCTAATGACTTGCTTATGACACCCCATAGAATATATTATGTTTAGTACCTTGGACACTGTAGCTTATTCACTTAAATCTCTGATAAATTGCATGTATGGTATGCACGGTCTGGTTAGCACAGTTAGTAAGGTGTTGGGTTTCCACTATGAAATTAAGACTGTCATCGGTTCAAATCCCATGTT
The DNA here is from genome assembly GCF_028390025.1 of Pseudophryne corroboree. Classification (NCBI taxonomy): domain Eukaryota; kingdom Metazoa; phylum Chordata; class Amphibia; order Anura; family Myobatrachidae; genus Pseudophryne; species Pseudophryne corroboree. The sequence goes on along the minus strand of NC_086449.1, from coordinate 664,314,932 downwards.
ATCATGTTTTTATTTTACTAGTGTGGTTTGTGGCTCTATAATATGAATGCCTATGTCTTTTAACAACAATAGTCAAGTCTTCCAATGGACTTTTTAGTGAAACCCAATAGATAGCTTTATTTTCTCTTTGTTTACTAAAATATTGAATGATTATGTCTTTTAAATTTAGTAGGAAAGTATTCTAATGACTTGCTTATGACACCCCATAGAATATATTATGTTTAGTACCTTGGACACTGTAGCTTATTCACTTAAATCTCTGATAAATTATGTTCCTGGTATGCATAGTCTGGTTAGCACAGTTAGTAAGGTGGTGGGGTTGCACTATAAAATTAAGGCTGTCATTGGATCGACTCCCATGTTATCATGTTTTTATTTTACTAGTGTGGTTTGTGGCTCTATAATATGAATGCCTATGTCTTTTAACAACAATAGTCAAGTCTTCCAATGGACTTTTTAGTGAAACCCAATAGATAGCTTTATTTTCTCTTTGTTTACTAAAATATTGAATGATTATGTCTTTTAAATTTAGTAGGAAAGTATTCAAATGACTTGCTTATGACACCCCATAGAATGTATAATCTTTAGTACCTTGGACACTGTAGTTGATTCACTTAAATCTCTGATAAATTGTTTGTTTGGTATGCACAGTCTGGTTAGCACAGTTAATAATTTGTTGGGTTTGCGCTATCAAATTAAGACTTTCATTGGTTCAAATCCCATGTTATCATGTTTTTATTTTACTAGTGTGGTTTGTGGCTCTATAATATGAATGCCTATGTCTTTTAACAACAATAGTCAAGTCTTCCAATAGACTTTTTAGTTAAACCCAATAGATAGCTTTATTTTCTCTTTGTTTACTAAAATATTGAATGCTTATGTCTTATAAATTTAGTAGGAAAGTATTCTAATGACTTGCTTATGACACCCCATAGAATATATTATGTTTAGTACCTTGGACACTGTAGCTTATTCACTTAAAACTCTGATAAATTGCATGTGTGGTATGCACGGTCTGGTTAGCACAGTTAGTAAGGTGTTGGGTTTCCACTATGAAATTAAGACTGTCATTGGTTCAAATCCCATGTTATCATGTTTTTATTTTACTAGTGTGGTTTGTGGCTCTATAATATGAATGCCTATGTCTTTTAACAACAATAGTCAAGTCTTCCAATGGACTTTTTAGTGAAACCCAATAGATAGCTTTATTTTCTCTTTGTTTACTAAAATATTGAATGATTATGTCTTTTAAATTTAGTAGGAAAGTATTCTAATGACTTGCTTATGACACCCCATAGAATATATTATGTTTAGTACCTTGGACACTGTAGCTTATTCACTTAAATCTCTGATAAATTATGTGCCTGGTATGCATAGTCTGGTTAGCACAGTTAGTAAGGTGGTGGGGTTGCACTATAAAATTAAGGCTGTCATTGGATCGACTCCCATGTTATCATGTTTTTATTTTACTAGTGTGGTTTGTGGCTCTATAATATGAATGCCTATGTCTTTTAACAACAATAGTCAAGTCTTCCAATGGACTTTTTAGTGAAACCCAATAGATAGCTTTATTTTCTCTTTGTTTACTAAAATATTGAATGCTTATGTCTTTTAAATTTAGTAGGAAAGTACTCTAATGACTTGCTTATGACACCCCATAGAATATATTATGTTTAGTACCTTGGACACTGTAGTTTATTCACTTAAATCTCAGATAAATTGCACGTCTTGTATGCATGGTCTGGTTCGCACAGTTAGTAAGCTGTTGGGTTTGCACTATGAAATTAAGACTGTCATTGGTTTGAATCCCATGTTATCATGTTTTTATTTTACTAGTGTGGTTTGTGGCTCTATAATATGAATGCCTATGTCTTTTAACAACAATAGTCAAGTCTTCCAATAGACTTTTTAGTGAAACCCAATAGATAGCTTTATTTTCTCTTTGTTTACTAAAATATTGAATGCTTATGTCTTATAAATTTAGTAGGAAAGTATTCTAATGACTTGCTTATGACACCCCATAGAATATATTATGTTTAGTACCTTGGACACTGTAGCTTATTCACTTAAATCTCTGATAAATTGCATGTATGGTATGCATGGTCTGGTTAGCACAGTTAGTAAGGTGTTGGGTTTCCACTATGAAATTAAGACTGTCATAGGTTCGAATCCCATGTTATCATGTTTTTATTTTACTAGTGTGGTTTGTGGCTCTATAATATGAATGCCTATGTCTTTTAACAACAATAGTCAAGTCTTCCAATGGACTTTTTCGTGATACCCAATAGATAGCTTTATTTTCTCTTTGTTTACTAAAATATTGAATGATTATGTCTTTTAAATTTAGTAGGAAAGTATTCAAATGACTTGCTTATGACACCCCATAGAATATATAATGTTTAGTACCTTGGACACTGTAGTTGATTCACTTAAATCTCTGATAAATTGTGTGTTTGGTATGCACAGTCTGGTTAGCACAGTTAATAATTTGTTTGGTTTGCGCTATCAAATTAAGACTGTCATTGGTTCGAATCCCATGTTATCATGTTTTTATTTTACTAGTGTGGTTTATGGCTCTATAATATGAATGCCTATGTCTTTTAACAACAATTGTCAAGTCTTCCAAAAGACTTTTTAGTTAAACCCAATAGATAGCTTTATTTTCTCTTTGTTTACTAAAATATTGAATGCTTATGTCTTATAAATTTAGTAGGAAAGTATTCTAATGACTTGCTTATGACACCCCATAGAATATATTATGTTTAGTACCTTGGACACTGTAGCTTATTCACTTAAATCTCTGATAAATTGGACGTCTTGTATGCACAGTCTGGTTAGCACAGTTAGTAAGGTGTTGTGTTTGCACTATGAAATTAAGACTGTCATTGGTTCGAGTCCCATGTTATCATGTTTTTATTTTACTAGTGTGGTTTGTGGCTCTATAATATGAATGCCTATGTCTTTTAACAACAATAGTCAAGTCTTCCAATAGACTTTTTAGTGAAACCCAATAGATAGCTTTATTTTCTCTTTGTTTACTAAAATATTGAATGCTTATGTCTTATAAATTTAGTAGGAAAGTATTCTAATGACTTGCTTATGACACCCCATAGAATATATTATATTTAGTACCTTGGACACTGTAGCTTATTCACTTAAATCTCTGATAAATTGCATGTATGGTATGCATGGTCTGGTTAGCACAGTTAGTAAGGTGTTGGGTTTGCACTATGAAATCAAGACTGTCATTGGTTCGAATCCCATGTTATCATGTTTTTATTTTACTAGTGTGGTTTGTGGCTCTATAATATGAATGCCTATGTCTTTTAACAACAATAGTCAAGTCTTCCAATGGACTTTTTAGTGAAACCCAATAGATAGCTTTATTTTCTCTTTGTTTACGAAAATATTGAATGCTTATGTCTTTTAAATTTAGTAGGAAAGTATTCTAATGACTTGCTTATGACACCCCATAGAATATATTATGTTTAGTACCTTGGACACTGTAGTTTATTCACTTAAATCTCAGATAAATTGTTTGTTTGGTATGCACAGTCTGGTTAGCACAGTTAGTAAGGTATTGGGTTTGCACTATCAAATTAAGACTGTCATTGAATCGAATCCCATGTTATCATGTTTTTATTTTACTAGTGTGGTTTGTGGCTCTATAATATGAATGCCTATGTCTTTTAACAACAATAGTCAAGTCTTCCAATGGACTTTTTAGTGATACCCAATAGATAGCTTTATTTTCTCTTTGTTTACGAAAATATTGAATGCTTATGTCTTTTAAATTTAGTAGGAAAGTATTCTAATGACTTGCTTATGACACCCCATAGAATATATTATGTTTAGTACCTTGGACACTGTAGTTTATTCACTTAAATCTCAGATAAAGTGTTTGTTTGGTATGCACAGTCTGGTTAGCACAGTTAGTAAGGTGTTGGGTTTGCACTATCAAATTAAGACTGTCATTGGATCGAATCCTATGTTATCATGTTTTTATTTTACTAGTGTGGTTTGTGGCTCTATAATATGAATGCCTATGTTTTTTAACAACAATAGTTAAGTCTTCCAATAGACTTTTTAGTGAAACCCAATAGATAGCTTTATTTTCTCTTTGTTTACTAAAATATTGAATGCTTATGTCTTATAAATTTAGTAGGAAAGTATTCTAATGACTTGCTTATGACACCCCATAGAATATATTATGTTTAGTACCTTGGACACTGTAGCTTATTCACTTAAATCTCTGATAAATTGCACGTCTGGTATGCACAGTCTGGTTAGCACAGTTAGTAAGGTGTTGGGTTTCCACTATGAAATTAAGACTGTCATTGGTTCGAATCCCATGTTATCATGTTTTTATTTTACTAGTGTGGTTTGTGGCTGTATAATATGAATGCCTATGTCTTTTAACAACAATAGTCAAGTCTTCCAATGGACTTTTTAGTGAAACCCAATAGATAGCTTTATTTTCTCTTTGTTTACTAAAATATTGAATTATTATGTCTTTTAAATTTAGTAGGAAAGTATTCAAATGACTTGCTTATGACACCCCATAGAATATATTATGTTTAGTACCTTGGACACTGTAGCTTATTCACTTAAATCTCTGATAAATTGCATGTATGGTATGCATGGTATGCATGGTCTGGTTAGCACAGTTAGTAAGGTGTTGGGTTTCCACTATGAAAGTAAGACTGTCATAGGTTCGAATCCCATGTTATCATGTTTTTATTTAACTAGTGTGGTTTGTGGCTCTATAATATGAATGCCTATGTCTTTTAACAACAATAGTCAAGTCTTCCAATGGACTTTTTAGTGATACCCAATAGATAGCTTTATTTTCTCTTTGTTTACTAAAATATTGAATGATTATGTCTTTTAAATTTAGTAGGAAAGTATTCTAATGACTTGCTTATGACACCCCATAGAATATATTATGTTTAGTACCTTGGACACTGTAGCTTATTCACTTAAATATCTGATAAATTATGTGCTTGGTAAGCACAGTCTGGTTAGCACAGTTAGTAAGGTGTTGGGTTTGCACTATGAAATTAAGACTGTCATTGGTTCGAATCCCATGTTATCATGTTTTTATTTTACTAGTGTGGTTTGTGGCTCTATAATATGAATGCCTATGTCTTTTAACAACAATAGTCAAGTCTTCCAATGGACTTTTTAGTGAAACCCAATAGATAGCTTTATTTTCTCTTTGTTTACTAAAATATTGAATGCTTATGTCTTTTAAATTTAGTAGGAAAGTATTCTAATGACTTGCTTATGACACCCCATAGAATATATTATGTTTAGTACCTTGGACACTGTAGTTTATTCACTTAAATCTCAGATAAATTGTTTGTTTGGTATGCACAGTCTGGTTAGCACAGTTAGTAAGGTGTTGGGTTTGCACTATCAAATTAAGACTGTCATTGAATCGAATCCCATGTTATCATGTTTTTATTTTACTAGTGTGGTTTGTGGCTCTATAATATGAATGCCTATGTCTTTTAACAACAATAGTCAAGTCTTCCAATGGACTTTTTAGTGAAACCCAATAGATAGCTTTATTTTCTCTTTGTTTACTGAAATATTGAATGCTTATGTCTTTTAAATTTAGTAGGAAAGTATTCTAATGACTTGCTTATGACACCCCATAGAATATATTATGTTTAGTACCTTGGACACTGTAGTTTAGGCACTTAGGTAGCTTATTCACTTAAATCTCTAATAAATTATGTGCCTGGTATGCACAGTCTGGTTAGCACAGTTAGTAAGGTGTTGGGTTTGCACTATCAAATTAAGGCTGTCATTGGATCGAATCCCATGTTATCATATTTTTATTTTACTAGTGTGGTTTGTGGCTCTATAATATGAATGCCTATGTCTTTTAACAACAATAGTCAAGTCTTCCAATGGACTTTTTAGTGAAACCCAATAGATAGCTTTATTTTCTCTTTGTTTACTAAAATATTGAATGATTATGTCTTTTAAATTTAGTAGGAAAGTATTCAAATGACTTGCTTATGACACCCCATAGAATATATAATGTTTAGTACCTTGGACACTGTAGTTGATTCACTTAAATCTCTGATAAATTGTTTGCTTGGTATGCACAGTCTGGTTAGCACAGTTAATAATTTGTTGGGTTTGCGCTATCAAATTAAGACTGTCATTGGTTCGAATCCCATGTTATCATGTTTTTATTGTACTAGTGTGGTTTGTGGCTCTATAATATGAATGCCTTTGTCTTTTAACAACAATAGTCAAGTCTTCCAATGGACTTTTTAGTGAATCCCAATAGATAGCTTTATTTTCTCTTTGTTTACTCAAATATTGAATGCTTATGTCTTATAAATTTAGTAGGAAAGTATTCTAATGACTTGCTTATGACACCCCATAGAATATATTATGTTTAGTACCTTGGACACTGTAGCTTATTCACTTAAATCTCTGATAAATTATGTGCTTGGTATGCACAGTCTGGTTAGCACAGTTAATAATTTGTTGGGTTTGCGCTATCAAATGAAGGCTGTCATTGAATCGAATCCCATGTTAGCATGTTTTTATTTTACTAGTGTGGTTTGTGGCTCTATAATATGAATGCCTATGTCTTTTAACAACAATAGTCAAGTCTTCCAATGGACTTTTTAGTTAAACCCAATAGATAGCTTTATTTTCTCCTTGTTTACTAAATTATTGAATGCTTATGTCTTATAAATTTAGTAGGAAAGTATTCTAATGACTTGCATATGACACCCCATAGAATATATTATGTTTAGTACCTTGGACACTGTAGCTTATTCACTTAAATCTCTGATAAATTGCATGTCTGTTATGCACAGTCTGGTTAGCACAGTTAGTAAGGTGTTGGGTTTCCACTATGAAATTAAGACTGTCATTGGTTAGAATCCCATGTTATCATGTTTTTATTTTACTAGTATGGTTTGTGGCTCTATAATATGAATGCCTATGTCTTTTAACAACAATAGTCAAGTCTTCCAATGGACTTTTTAGTGAAACCCAATAGATAGCTTTATTTTCTCTTTGTTTACTAAAATATTGAATGCTTATGTCTTTTAAATTTAGTAGGAAAGTATTCTAATGACTTGCTTATGACACCCCATAGAATATATTATGTTTAGTACCTTGGACACTGTAGTTTATTCACTTAAATCTCTGATAAATTGTTTGTTTGGTATGCACAGTCTGGTTAGCACAGTTAATAATTTGTTGGGTTTGCGCTATCAAATTAAGACTGTCATTGGTTTGAATTCCATGTTATCATGTTTTTATTTTACTAGTGTGGTTTGTGGCTCTATAATATGAATGCCTATGTCTTTTAACAACAATAGTCAAGTCTTCCAATAGACTTTTTAGTTAAACCCAATAGATAGCTTTATTTTCTCTTTGTTTACTAAAATATTGAATGCTTATGTCTTATAAATTTAGTAGGAAAGTATTCTAATGACTTGCTTATGACACCCCATAGAATATATTATGTTTAGTACCTTGGACACTGTAGCTTATTCACTTAAATCTCTGATAAATTGCATGTATGGTATGCATGGTCTGGTTAGCACAGTTAGTAAGGTGTTGGGTTTGCACTATGAAATCAAGACTGTCATTGGTTCGAATCCCATGTTATCATGTTTTTATTTTACTAGTGTGGTTTGTGGCTCTATAATATGAATGCCTATGTCTTTTAACAACAATAGTCAAGTCTTCCAATGGACTTTTTAGTGAAACCCAATAGATAGCTTTATTTTCTCTTTGTTTACGAAAATATTGAATGCTTATGTCTTTTAAATTTAGTAGGAAAGTATTCTAATGACTTGCTTATGACACCCCATAGAATATATTATGTTTAGTACCTTGGACACTGTAGTTTATTCACTTAAATCTCAGATAAATTGTTTGTTTGGTATGCACAGTCTGGTTAGCACAGTTAGTAAGGTATTGGGTTTGCACTATCAAATTAAGACTGTCATTGAATCGAATCCCATGTTATCATGTTTTTATTTTACTAGTGTGGTTTGTGGCTCTATAATATGAATGCCTATGTCTTTTAACAACAATAGTCAAGTCTTCCAATGGACTTTTTAGTGATACCCAATAGATAGCTTTATTTTCTCTTTGTTTACGAAAATATTGAATGCTTATGTCTTTTAAATTTAGTAGGAAAGTATTCTAATGACTTGCTTATGACACCCCATAGAATATATTATGTTTAGTACCTTGGACACTGTAGTTTATTCACTTAAATCTCAGATAAAGTGTTTGTTTGGTATGCACAGTCTGGTTAGCACAGTTAGTAAGGTGTTGGGTTTGCACTATCAAATTAAGACTGTCATTGGATCGAATCCTATGTTATCATGTTTTTATTTTACTAGTGTGGTTTGTGGCTCTATAATATGAATGCCTATGTTTTTTAACAACAATAGTTAAGTCTTCCAATAGACTTTTTAGTGAAACCCAATAGATAGCTTTATTTTCTCTTTGTTTACTAAAATATTGAATGCTTATGTCTTATAAATTTAGTAGGAAAGTATTCTAATGACTTGCTTATGACACCCCATAGAATATATTATGTTTAGTACCTTGGACACTGTAGCTTATTCACTTAAATCTCTGATAAATTGCACGTCTGGTATGCACAGTCTGGTTAGCACAGTTAGTAAGGTGTTGGGTTTCCACTATGAAATTAAGACTGTCATTGGTTCGAATCCCATGTTATCATGTTTTTATTTTACTAGTGTGGTTTGTGGCTGTATAATATGAATGCCTATGTCTTTTAACAACAATAGTCAAGTCTTCCAATGGACTTTTTAGTGAAACCCAATAGATAGCTTTATTTTCTCTTTGTTTACTAAAATATTGAATTATTATGTCTTTTAAATTTAGTAGGAAAGTATTCAAATGACTTGCTTATGACACCCCATAGAATATATTATGTTTAGTACCTTGGACACTGTAGCTTATTCACTTAAATCTCTGATAAATTGCATGTATGGTATGCATGGTATGCATGGTCTGGTTAGCACAGTTAGTAAGGTGTTGGGTTTCCACTATGAAAGTAAGACTGTCATAGGTTCGAATCCCATGTTATCATGTTTTTATTTAACTAGTGTGGTTTGTGGCTCTATAATATGAATGCCTATGTCTTTTAACAACAATAGTCAAGTCTTCCAATGGACTTTTTAGTGATACCCAATAGATAGCTTTATTTTCTCTTTGTTTACTAAAATATTGAATGATTATGTCTTTTAAATTTAGTAGGAAAGTATTCTAATGACTTGCTTATGACACCCCATAGAATATATTATGTTTAGTACCTTGGACACTGTAGCTTATTCACTTAAATATCTGATAAATTATGTGCTTGGTAAGCACAGTCTGGTTAGCACAGTTAGTAAGGTGTTGGGTTTGCACTATGAAATTAAGACTGTCATTGGTTCGAATCCCATGTTATCATGTTTTTATTTTACTAGTGTGGTTTGTGGCTCTATAATATGAATGCCTATGTCTTTTAACAACAATAGTCAAGTCTTCCAATGGACTTTTTAGTGAAACCCAATAGATAGCTTTATTTTCTCTTTGTTTACTAAAATATTGAATGCTTATGTCTTTTAAATTTAGTAGGAAAGTATTCTAATGACTTGCTTATGACACCCCATAGAATATATTATGTTTAGTACCTTGGACACTGTAGTTTATTCACTTAAATCTCAGATAAATTGTTTGTTTGGTATGCACAGTCTGGTTAGCACAGTTAGTAAGGTGTTGGGTTTGCACTATCAAATTAAGACTGTCATTGAATCGAATCCCATGTTATCATGTTTTTATTTTACTAGTGTGGTTTGTGGCTCTATAATATGAATGCCTATGTCTTTTAACAACAATAGTCAAGTCTTCCAATGGACTTTTTAGTGAAACCCAATAGATAGCTTTATTTTCTCTTTGTTTACTGAAATATTGAATGCTTATGTCTTTTAAATTTAGTAGGAAAGTATTCTAATGACTTGCTTATGACACCCCATAGAATATATTATGTTTAGTACCTTGGACACTGTAGTTTAGGCACTTAGGTAGCTTATTCACTTAAATCTCTAATAAATTATGTGCCTGGTATGCACAGTCTGGTTAGCACAGTTAGTAAGGTGTTGGGTTTGCACTATCAAATTAAGGCTGTCATTGGATCGAATCCCATGTTATCATATTTTTATTTTACTAGTGTGGTTTGTGGCTCTATAATATGAATGCCTATGTCTTTTAACAACAATAGTCAAGTCTTCCAATGGACTTTTTAGTGAAACCCAATAGATAGCTTTATTTTCTCTTTGTTTACTAAAATATTGAATGATTATGTCTTTTAAATTTAGTAGGAAAGTATTCAAATGACTTGCTTATGACACCCCATAGAATATATAATGTTTAGTACCTTGGACACTGTAGTTGATTCACTTAAATCTCTGATAAATTGTTTGCTTGGTATGCACAGTCTGGTTAGCACAGTTAATAATTTGTTGGGTTTGCGCTATCAAATTAAGACTGTCATTGGTTCGAATCCCATGTTATCATGTTTTTATTGTACTAGTGTGGTTTGTGGCTCTATAATATGAATGCCTTTGTCTTTTAACAACAATAGTCAAGTCTTCCAATGGACTTTTTAGTGAATCCCAATAGATAGCTTTATTTTCTCTTTGTTTACTCAAATATTGAATGCTTATGTCTTATAAATTTAGTAGGAAAGTATTCTAATGACTTGCTTATGACACCCCATAGAATATATTATGTTTAGTACCTTGGACACTGTAGCTTATTCACTTAAATCTCTGATAAATTATGTGCTTGGTATGCACAGTCTGGTTAGCACAGTTAATAATTTGTTGGGTTTGCGCTATCAAATGAAGGCTGTCATTGAATCGAATCCCATGTTAGCATGTTTTTATTTTACTAGTGTGGTTTGTGGCTCTATAATATGAATGCCTATGTCTTTTAACAACAATAGTCAAGTCTTCCAATGGACTTTTTAGTTAAACCCAATAGATAGCTTTATTTTCTCCTTGTTTACTAAATTATTGAATGCTTATGTCTTATAAATTTAGTAGGAAAGTATTCTAATGACTTGCATATGACACCCCATAGAATATATTATGTTTAGTACCTTGGACACTGTAGCTTATTCACTTAAATCTCTGATAAATTGCATGTCTGTTATGCACAGTCTGGTTAGCACAGTTAGTAAGGTGTTGGGTTTCCACTATGAAATTAAGACTGTCATTGGTTAGAATCCCATGTTATCATGTTTTTATTTTACTAGTATGGTTTGTGGCTCTATAATATGAATGCCTATGTCTTTTAACAACAATAGTCAAGTCTTCCAATGGACTTTTTAGTGAAACCCAATAGATAGCTTTATTTTCTCTTTGTTTACTAAAATATTGAATGCTTATGTCTTTTAAATTTAGTAGGAAAGTATTCTAATGACTTGCTTATGACACCCCATAGAATATATTATGTTTAGTACCTTGGACACTGTAGTTTATTCACTTAAATCTCTGATAAATTGTTTGTTTGGTATGCACAGTCTGGTTAGCACAGTTAATAATTTGTTGGGTTTGCGCTATCAAATTAAGACTGTCATTGGTTTGAATTCCATGTTATCATGTTTTTATTTTACTAGTGTGGTTTGTGGCTCTATAATATGAATGCCTATGTCTTTTAACAACAATAGTCAAGTCTTCCAATAGACTTTTTAGTTAAACCCAATAGATAGCTTTATTTTCTCTTTGTTTACTAAAATATTGAATGCTTATGTCTTATAAATTTAGTAGGAAAGTATTCTAATGACTTGCTTATGACACCCCATAGAATATATTATGTTTAGTACCTTGGACACTGTAGCTTATTCACTTAAATCTCTGATAAATTATGTACCTGGTATGCATAGTCTGGTTAGCACAGTTAGTAAGGTGGTGGGTTTGCACTATAAAATTAAAGCTGTCATTGGATCAACTCCCATGTAATCATGTTTTTATTTTACTAGTGTGGTTTGTGGCTCTATAATATGAATGCCTATGTCTTTTAACAACAATAGTCAAGTCTTCCAATGGACTTTTTAGTGAAACCCAATAGATAGCTTTATTTTCTCTTTGTTTACTAAAATATTGAATGCTTATGTCTTTTAAATTTAGTAGGAAAGTATTCTAATGACTTGCTTATGACACCCCATAGAATATATTATGTTTAGTACCTTGGACACTGTAGCTTATTCACTTAAATCTCTGATAAATTGCACATCTGGTATGCACAGTCTGGTTAGCACAGTTAGTAAGGTGTTGGGTTTCCACTATGAAATTAAGACTGTCATTGGTTCGAATCCCATGTTATCATGTTTTTATTTTACTAGTGTGGTTTGTGGCTCTATAATATGAATGCCTATGTCTTTTAACAACAATAGTCAAGTCTTCCAATGGACTTTTTAGTGAAACCCAATAGATAGCTTTATTTTCTCTTTGTTTACGAAAATATTGAATGCTTATGTCTTTTAAATTTAGTAGGAAAGTATTCTAATGACTTGCTTATGACACCCCATAGAATATATTATGTTAAGTACCTTGGACACTGTAGTTTATTCACTTAAATCTCAGATAAATTGTTTGTTTGGTATGCACAGTCTGGTTAGCACAGTTAGTAAGGTGTTGGGTTTGCACTATCAAATTAAGACTGTCATTGGATCGAATCCTATGTTATCATGTTTTTATTTTACTAGTGTGGTTTGTGGCTCTATAATATGAATGCCTATGTTTTTTAACAACAATAGTTAAGTCTTCCAATAGACTTTTTAGTGAAACCCAATAGATAGCTTTATTTTCTCTTTGTTTACTAAAATATTGAATGCTTATGTCTTATAAATTTAGTAGGAAAGTATTCTAATGACTTGCTTATGACACCCCATAGAATATATTATGTTTAGTACCTTGGACACTGTAGCTTATTCACTTAAATCTCTGATAAATTGCACGTCTGGAATGCACAGTCTGGTTAGCACAGTTAGTAAGGTGTTGGGTTTCCACTATGAAATTAAGACTGTCATTGGTTCGAATCCCATGTGATCATGTTTTTATTTTACTAGTGTGGTTTGTGGCTCTATAATATGAATGCCTATGTCTTTTAACAACAATAGTCAAGTCTTCCAATGGACTTTTTAGTGAAACCCAATAGATAGCTTTATTTTCTCTTTGTTTACTAAAATATTGAATGATTATGTCTTTTAAATTTAGTAGGAAAGTATTCAAATGACTTGCTTATGACACCCCATAGAATATATAATGTTTAGTACCTTGGACACTGTAGTTGATTCACTTAAATCTCTGATAAATTGTGTGTTTGGTATGCACAGTCTGGTTAGCACAGTTAATAATTTGTTTGGTTTGCGCTATCAAATTAAGACTGTCATTGGTTCGAATCCCATGTTATCATGTTTTTATTTTACTAGTGTGGTTTGTGGCTCTATAATATGAATGCCTATGTCTTTTAACAACAATTGTCAAGTCTTCCAATAGACTTTTTAGTTAAACCCAATAGATAGCTTTATTTTCTCTTTGTTTACTAAAATATTGAATGCTTATGTCTTATAAATTTAGTAGGAAAGTATTCTAATGACTTGCTTATGACACCCCATAGAATATATTATGTTTAGTACCTTGGACACTGTAGCTTATTCACTTAAAACTCTGATAAATTGCATGTGTGGTATGCACGGTCTGGTTAGCACAGTTAGTAAGGTGTTGGGTTTCCACTATGAAATTAAGACTGTCATTGGTTCAAATCCCATGTTATCATGTTTTTATTTTACTAGTGTGGTTTGTGGCTCTATAATATGAATGCCTATGTCTTTTAACAGCAATAGTCAAGTCTTCCAATGGACTTTTTAGTGAAACCCAATAGACAGCTTTATTTTCTCTTTGTTTACTAAAATATTGAATGATTATGTCTTTTAAATTTAGTCGGAAAGTATTCTAATGACTTGCTTATGACACCCCACAGAATATATTATGTTTAGTACCTTGGACACTGTTGCTTATTCACTTAAATCTCTGATAAATTATGTGCTTGGTATGCACAGTCTGGTTAGCACAGTTAGTAAGGTGTTGGGTTTGCACTATGAAATTAAGTCTGTCATTGGTTCGAATCCCATGTTATCATGTTTTTATTTTACTAGTGTGGTTTGTGGCTCTATAATATGAATGCCTATGTCTTTTAACAACAATAGTCAAGTCTTCCAATAGACTTTTTAGTGAAACCCAATAGATAGCTTTATTTTCTCTTTGTTTACTAAAATATTGAATGCTTATGTCTTATAAATTTAGTAGGAAAGTATTCTAATGACTTGCTTATGACACCCCATAGAATATATTATATTTAGTACCTTGGACACTGTAGCTTATTCACTTAAATCTCTGATAAATTGCATGTATGGTATGCATGGTCTGGTTAGCACAGTTAGTAAGGTGTTGGGTTTCCACTATGAAATTAAGACTGTCATAGGTTCGAATCCCATGTTATCATGTTTTTATTTTACTAGTGTGGTTTGTGGCTCTATAATATGAATGCCTATGTCTTTTAACAACAATAGTCAAGTCTTCCAATGGACTTTTTCGTGATACCCAATAGATAGCTTTATTTTTTCTTTGTTTACTAAAATATTGAATGATTATGTCTTTTAAATTTAGTAGGAAAGTATTCAAATGACTTGCTTATGACACCCCATAGAATATATAATGTTTAGTACCTTGGACACTGTAGTTGATTCACTTAAATCTCTGATAAATTGTGTGTTTGGTATGCACAGTCTGGTTAGCACAGTTAATAATTTGTTTGGTTTGCGCTATCAAATTAAGACTGTCATTGGTTCAAATCCCATGTTATCATGTTTTTATTTTACTAGTGTGGTTTATGGCTCTATAATATGAATGCCTATGTCTTTTAACAACAATTGTCAAGTCTTCCAAAAGACTTTTTAGTTAAACCCAATAGATAGCTTTATTTTCTCTTTGTTTACTAAAATATTGAATGCTTATGTCTTATAAATTTAGTAGGAAAGTATTCTAATGACTTGCTTATGACACCCCATAGAATATATTATGTTTAGTACCTTGGACACTGTAGCTTATTCACTTAAATCTCTGATAAATTGCACGTCTTGTATGCATGGTCTGGTTCGCACAGTTAGTAAGGTGTTGGGTTTCCACTATGAAATTAAGACTGTCATAGGTTGGAATCTCATGTTATCATGTTTTTATTTTACTAGTGTGGTTTGTGGCTCTATAATATGAATGCCTATGTCTTTTAACAACAATAGTCAAGTCTTCCAATGGACTTTTTAGTGATACCCAATAGATAGCTTTATTTTCTCTTTGTTTACTAAAATATTGAATGATTATGTCTTTTAAATTTAGTAGGAAAGTATTCTAATGACTTGCTTATGACACCCCATAGAATATATTATGTTTAGTACCTTGGACACTGTAGCTTATTCACTTAAATCTCTGATAAATTATGTGCTTGGTAAGCACAGTCTGGTTAGCACAGTTAGTAAGGTGTTGGGTTTGCACTATGAAATTAAGACTGTCATTGGTTCGAATCCCATGTTATCATGTTTTTATTTTACTAGTGTGGTTTGTGGCTCTATAATATGAATGCCTATGTCTTTTAACAACAATAGTCAAGTCTTCCAATGGACTTTTTAGTGAAACCCAATAGATAGCTTTATTTTCTCTTTGTTTACGAAAATATTGAATGCTTATGTCTTTTAAATTTAGTAGGAAAGTATTCTAATGACTTGCTTATGACACCCCATAGAATATATTATGTTTAGTACCTTGGACACTGTAGTTTATTCACTTAAATCTCAGATAAATTGTTTGCTTGGTATGCACAGTCTGGTTAGCACAGTTAGTAAGGTGTTGGGTTTGCACTATCAAATTAAGACTGTCATTGGATCGAATCCCATGTTATCATGTTTTTATTTTACTAGTGTGGTTTGTGGCTCTATAATATGAATGCCTATGTCTTTTAACAACAATAGTCAAGTCTTCCAATGGACTTTTTAGTGAAACCCAATAGATAGCTTTACTTTCTCTTTGTTTACTCAAATATTGAATGCTTATGTCTTTTAAATTTAGTAGGAAAGTATTCTAATGACTTGCTTATGACACCCCATAGAATATATTATGTTTAGTACCTTGGACACTGTAGCTTATTCACTTAAATCTCTGATAAATTGAACATCTGGTATGCACATTCTGGTTAGCACAGTTAGTAAGGTGTTGGGTTTGCACTATGAAATTAAGACTGTCATTGGTTCGAATCCCATGTTATCATGTTTTTATTTTACTAGTGTGGTTTGTGGCTCTATAATATGAATGCCTATGTCTTTTAACAACAATAGTCAAGTCTTCCAATGGACATTTTAGTGAAACCCAATAGATAGCTTTATTTTCTCTATGTTTACTAAAATATTGAATGATTATGTCTTTTAAATTTAGTAGGAAAGTATTCAAATGACTTGCTTATGACACCCCATAGAATATATAATGTTTAGTACCTTGGATACTGTAGTTGATTCACTTAAATCTCTGATAAATTGTTTGCTTGATATGCACAGTCTGGTTAGCACAGTTAATAATTTGTTCGGTTTGCGCTATCAAATTAAGATTGTCATTGGTTCTAATCCCATGTTATCATGTTTTTATTGTACTAGTGTGGTTTGTGGCTCTATAATATGAATGCCTATGTCTTTTAACAACAATAGTCAAGTCTTCCAATGGACTTTTTAGTTAAACCCAATAGATAGCTTTATTTTCTCTTTGTTTACTAAAATATTGAATGCTTATGTCTTATAAATTTAGTAGGAAAGTATTCTAATGACTTGCTTATGACACCCCATAGAATATATTATGTTTAGTACCTTGGACACTGTAGCTTATTCACTTAAATCTCTGATAAATTATGTGATTGGTATGCACAGTTTGGTTAGCACAGTTAGTAAGGTGTTGGTTTTGCACTATCAAATGAAGGCTGTCATTGGATCGAATCCCATGTTAGCATGTTTTTATTTTACTAGTGTGGTTTGTGGCTCTATAATATGAATGCCTATGTCTTTTAACAACAATAGTCAAGTCTTCCAATGGACTTTTTAGTGAAACCCAATAGATAGCTTTATTTTCTCTTTGTTTACTAAAATATTGAATGATTATGTCTTTTAAATTTAGTAGGAAAGTATTCTAATGACTTGCTTATGACACCCCATAGAATATATTATGTTTAGTACCTTGGACACTGTAGCTTATTCACTTAAATCTCTGATAAATTATGTACCTGGTATACACAGTCTGGTTAGCACAGTTAGTAAGGTATTGGGTTTGCACTATCAAATTAAGGCTGTCATTGGATCGAATCCCATGTTATCATGTTTTTATTTTACTAGTGTGGTTTGTGGCTCTATAATATGAATGCCTATGTCTTTTAACAACAATAGTCAAGTCTTCCAATGGACTTTTTAGTGAAACCCAATAGATAGCTTTATTTTCTCTTTGTTTACTCAAATATTGAATGCTTATGTCTTATTAATTTTGTAGGAAAGTATTCTAATGACTTGCTTATGACACCCCATAGAATATATTATGTTTAGTACCTTTGACACTGTAGCTTATTCACTTAAATCTCTAATAAATTGCATGTCTTTTATGCACGGTCTGGTTAGCACAGTTAGTAAGGTGTTGGGTTTGCAATATGAAATTAAGACTGTCATTGGTTCGGATCCCATGTTATCATGTTTTTATTTTATTAGTGTGGTTTGTGGCTCTATAATATGAATGCCTATGTCTTTTAACAACAATAGTCAAGTCTTCCAATGGACTTTGTAGTGAAACCCAATAGATAGCTTTATTTGCTCTTTGTTTACTAAAATATTGAATACTTATGTCTTTTAAATTTAGTAGGAAAGTATTCTAATGACTTGCTTATGACACCCCATAGAATATATTATGTTTAGTACCTTGGACACTGTAGTTTATTCACTTAAATCTCTGATAAATTGTTTGTTTGATTTGCACAGTCTGGTTAGCACAGTTAATAATTTGTTGGGTTTGCGCTATCAAATTAAGACTGTCATCGGTTCGAATCCCATGTTATCATGTTTTTATTTTACTAGTGTGGTTTGTGGCTCTATAATATGAATGCCTATGTTTTTTAACAACAATAGTTAAGTCTTCCAATAGACTTTTTAGTGAAACCCAATAGATAGCTTTATTTTCTCCTTGTTTACTAAAATATTGAATGCTTATGTCTTATAAATTTAGTAGGAAAGTATTCTAATGACTTGCTTATGACACCCCATAGAATATATTATGTTTAGTACCTTGGACACTGTAGCTTATTCACTTAAATCTCTGATAAATTGCACATCTTGTATGCACAGTCTGGTTAGCACAGTTAGTAAGGTGTAGGGTTTGCACAATGAAATTAAGACTGTCATTGGTTCAAATCCCATGTTATCATGTTTTTATATTACTAGTGTGGTTTGTGGCTCTATAATATGAATGCCTATGTCTTTTAACAACAATAGTCAAGTCTTCCAATGGACTTTGTAGTGAAACCCAATAGATAGCTTTATTTTCTCTTTGTTTACTAAAATATTGAATGCTTATGTCTTTTAAATTTAGTAGGAAAGTATTCTAATGACTTGCTTATGACAACCCATAGAATATATTATGTTTAGTACCTTGGTCACTGTAGTTTATTCACTTAAATCTCTGATAAATTGTTTGTTTGGTATACACAGTCTGGTTAGCACAGTTAATAATTTCTTGGGTTTGCGCTATCAAATTAAGACTGTCATTGGTTCGAATCCCATGTTATCATGTTTTTATTTTACTAGTGTGGTTTGTGGCTCTATAATATGAATGCCTATGTCTTTTAACAACAATAGTCAAGTCTTCCAATAGACTTTTAAGTGAAACCCAATAGATAGCTTTATTTTCTCTTTGTTTACTCAAATATTGAATGCTTATGTCTTATTAATTTTGTAGGAAAGTATTCATTAATTTTGTAGGAAAGTATTCTAATGACTTGCTTATGACACCCCATAGAATATATTATGTTTAGTACCTTGGACACTGTAGCTTATTCACTTAAATCTCTGATAAATTGCAAGTCTGGTATGGACAGTCTGGTTAGCACAGTTAGTAAGGTGTTGGGTTTCCACTATGAAATTAAGACTGTCATTGGATCGAATCCCATGTTATCATGTTTTTATTTTACTAGTGTGGTTTGTGACTCTATAATATGAATGCCTATGTCTTTTAACAACAATAGTCAAGTCTTCCAATGGACTTTTTAGTGAAACCCAATAGATAGCTTTATTTTCTCTTTGTTTACTAAAATATTGAATGCTTATGTCTTTTAAATTTAGTAGGAAAGTATTCTAATGACTTGCTTATGACACCCCATAGAATATATTATGTTTAGTACCTTGGACACTGTAGCTTATTCACTTAAATCTCTGATAAATTATTTACCTGGTATACACAGTCTGGTTAGCACAGTTAGTAAGGTATTGGGTTTGCACTATCAAATTAAGGCTGTCATTTGATCGAATCCCATGTTATCATGTTTTTATTTTACTAGTGTGGTTTGTGGCTCTATAATATGAATGCCTATGTCTTTTAACAACAATAGTCAAGTCTTCCAATGGACTTTTTAGTGAAACCCAATAGATAGCTTTATTTTCTCTTTGTTTACTCAAATATTGAATGCTTATGTCTTATAAATTTAGTTGAAAAGTATTCTAATGACTTGCTTATAACACCCCATAGAATATATTATGTTTATTACCTTGGACACTGTAACTTATTCACTTAAATCTCTGATAAATTGCACGTCTGGTATGCACAGTCTGGTTAGCACAGTTAGTAAGGTGTTGGGTTTCCACTATGAAATTAAGACTGTCATTGGTTCGAATCCCATGATATCATGTTTTTATTTTACTAGTGTGGTTTGTGGCTCTATAATATGAATGCCTATGTCTTTTAACAACAATAGTCAAGTCTTCCAATGGACTTTTTAGTGAAACCCAATAGATAGCTTTATTTTCTCTTTGTTTACTAAAATATTGAATGCTTATGTCTTATAAATTTAGTAGGAAAGTATTCTAATGACTTGCTTATGAAACCCCATAGAATATATTATGTTTAGTACCTTGGACACTGTAGCTTATTCACTTAAATCTCTGATAAATTGCAAGTCTGGTATGCACGGTCTGGTTAGCACAGTTAGTAAGGTGTAGGGATTGCACAATAAAATTAAGACTGTCATTGGTTCGAATCCCATGTTATCATGTTTTTATTTTACTAGTGTGGTTTGTGGCTCTATAATATGAATGCCTATGTCTTTTAACAACAATAGTCAAGTCTTCCAATGGACTTTTTAGTGAAACCCAAAAGATAGCTTTATTTTCTCTTTGTTTACTAAAATATTGAATGCTTATGTCTTTTAAATTTAGTAGGAAAGTATTCTAATGACTTGCTTATGACACCCCATAGAATATATTATGTTTAGTACCTTGGACACTGTAGTTTATTCACTTAAATCTCTGATAAATTGTTTGTTTGATTTGCACAGTCTGGTTAGCACAGTTAATAATTTGTGGGGTTTGCGCTATCAAATTAAGACTGTCATCGGTTCGAATCCCATGTTATCATGTTTTTATTTTACTAGTGTGGTTTGTGGCTCTATAATATGAATGCCTATTTTTTTTAACAACAATAGTTAAGTCTTCCAATAGACTTTTTAGTGAAACCCAATAGATAGCTTTATTTTCTCTTTGTTTACTAAAATATTGAATGCTTATGTCTTATAAATTTAGTAGGAAAGTATTCTAATGACTTGCTTATGACACCCCATAGAATATATTATGTTTAGTACCTTGGTCACTGTAGTTTATTCACTTAAATCTCTGATAAATTGTTTGTTTGGTATACACAGTCTGGTTAGCACAGTTAATAATTTCTTGGGTTTGCACTATCAAATTAAGACTGTCATTGGTTCGAATCCCATGTTATCATGTTTTTATTTTACTAGTGTGGTTTGTGGCTCTATAATATGAATGCCTATGTCTTTTAACAACAATAGTCAAGTCTTCCAATAGACTTTTAAGTGAAACCCAATAGATAGCTTTATTTTCTCTTTGTTTACTAAAATATTGAATGCTTATGTCTTATTAATTTTGTAGGAAAGTATTCTAATGACTTGCTTATGACACCCCATAGAATATATTATGTTTAGTACCTTGGACACTGTAGCTTATTCACTTAAATCTCTGATAAATTGCATGTCTGGTATGCACGGTCTGGTTAGCACAGAGTAAGGTGTTGGGTTTCCACTATGAAATTAAGACTGTCATTGGTTTGAATCCCATGATATCATGTTTTTATTTTACTAGTGTGGTTTGTGGCTCTATAATATGAATGCTTACGTCTTTTAACAACAATAATCAAGTCTTCCAATGGACTTTTTAGTGAAACCCAATAGATAGCTTTATTTTCTCTTTGTTTACTAAAATATTGAATGCTTATGTCTTTTAAATTTAGTAGGAAAGTATTCTAATGACTTGCTTATGACACCCCATAGAATATATTATGTTTAGTACCTTGGACACTGTAGCTTATTCACTTAAATCTCTGATAAATTATTTACCTGGTATACACAGTCTGGTTAGCACAGTTAGTAAGGTATTGGGTTTGCACTATCAAATTAAGGCTGTCATTTGATCGAATCCCATGTTATCATGTTTTTATTTTACTAGTGTGGTTTGTGGCTCTATAATATGAATGCCTATGTCTTTTAACAACAATAGTCAAGTCTTCCAATGGACTTTTTAGTGAAACCCAATAGATAGCTTTATTTTCTCTTTGTTTACTCAAATATTGAATGCTTATGTCTTATAAATTTAGTTGAAAAGTATTCTAATGACTTGCTTATAACACCCCATAGAATATATTATGTTTATTACCTTGGACACTGTAACTTATTCACTTAAATCTCTGATAAATTGCACGTCTGGTATGCACAGTCTGGTTAGCACAGTTAGTAAGGTGTTGGGTTTCCACTATGAAATTAAGACTGTCATTGGTTCGAATCCCATGATATCATGTTTTTATTTTACTAGTGTGGTTTGTGGCTCTATAATATGAATGCCTATGTCTTTTAACAACAATAGTCAAGTCTTCCAATGGACTTTTTAGTGAAACCCAATAGATAGCTTTATTTTCTCTTTGTTTACTAAAATATTGAATGCTTATGTCTTATAAATTTAGTAGGAAAGTATTCTAATGACTTGCTTATGAAACCCCATAGAATATATTATGTTTAGTACCTTGGACACTGTAGCTTATTCACTTAAATCTCTGATAAATTGCACGTCTGGTATGCACGGTCTGGTTAGCACAGTTAGTAAGGTGTAGGGATTGCACAATAAAATTAAGACTGTCATTGTTTCGAATCCCATGTTATCATGTTTTTATTTTACTAGTGTGGTTTGTGGCTCTATAATATGAATGCCTATGTCTTTTAACAACAATAGTCAAGTCTTCCAATGGACTTTTTAGTGAAACCCAATAGATAGCTTTATTTTCTCTTTGTTTACTAAAATATTGAATGCTTATGTCTTTTAAATTTAGTAGGAAAGTATTCTAATGACTTGCTTATGACACCCCATAGAATATATTATGTTTAGTACCTTGGACACTGTAGTTTATTCACTTAAATCTCTGATAAATTGTTTGTTTGATTTGCACAGTCTGGTTAGCACAGTTAATAATTTGTTGGGTTTGCGCTATCAAATTAAGACTGTCATCGGTTCGAATCCCATGTTATCATGTTTTTATTTTACTAGTGTGGTTTGTGGCTCTATAATATGAATGCCTATGTTTTTTAACAACAATAGTTAAGTCTTCCAATAGACTTTTTAGTGAAACCCAATAGATAGCTTTATTTTCTCTTTGTTTACTAAAATATTGAATGCTTATGTCTTATAAATTTAGTAGGAAAGTATTCTAATGACTTGCTTATGACACCCCATAGAATATATTATGTTTAGTACCTTGGTCACTGTAGTTTATTCACTTAAATCTCTGATAAATTGTTTGTTTGGTATACACAGTCTGGTTAGCACAGTTAATAATTTCTTGGGTTTGCGCTATCAAATTAAGACTGTCATTGGTTCGAATCCCATGTTATCATGTTTTTATTTTACTAGTGTGGTTTGTGGCTCTATAATATGAATGCCTATGTCTTTTAACAACAATAGTCAAGTCTTCCAATAGACTTTTAAGTGAAACCCAATAGATAGCTTTATTTTCTCTTTGTTTACTAAAATATTGAATGCTTATGTCTTATTAATTTTGTAGGAAAGTATTCTAATGACTTGCTTATGACACCCCATAGAATATATTATGTTTAGTACCTTGGACACTGTAGCTTATTCACTTAAATCTCTGATAAATTGCATGTCTGGTATGCACGGTCTGGTTAGCACAGAGTAAGGTGTTGGGTTTCCACTATGAAATTAAGACTGTCATTGGTTTGAATCCCATGATATCATGTTTTTATTTTACTAGTGTGGTTTGTGGCTCTATAATATGAATGCTTACGTCTTTTAACAACAATAATCAAGTCTTCCAATGGACTTTTTAGTGAAACCCAATAGATAGCTTTATTTTCTCTTTGTTTACTCAAATATTGAATGCTTATGTCTTATTAATTTTGTAGGAAAGTATTCTAATGACTTGCTTATGACACCCCATAGAATATATTATGTTTAGTACCTTGGACACTGTATCTTATTCACTTAAATCTCTGATAAATTGCATGTCTGGTATGGACAGTCTGGTTAGCACAGTTAGTAAGGTGTTGGGTTTCCACTATGAAATTAAGACTGTCATTGGATCGAATCCCATTTTATCATGTTTTTATTTTACTAGTGTGGTTTGTGGCTCTATAATATGAATGCCTATGTCTTTTAACAACAATAGTCAAGTCTTCCAATGGACTTTTTAGTGAAACCCAATAGATAGCTTTATTTTCTCTTTGTTTACTAAAATATTGAATGCTTATGTCTTTTAAATTTAGTAGGAAAGTATTCTAATGACTTGCTTATGACACCCCATAGAATATATTATGTTTAGTACCTTGGACACTGTAGCTTATTCACTTAAATCTCTGATAAATTATTTACCTGGTATGCACAGTCTGGTTAGCACAGTTAGTAAGGTATTGGGTTTGCACTATCAAATTAAGGCTGTCATTGGATCGAATCCCATGTTATCATGTTTTTATTTTACTAGTGTGGTTTGTGGCTCTATAATATGAATGCCTATGTCTTTTAACAACAATAGTCAAGTCTTCCAATGGACTTTTTAGTGAAACCCAATAGATAGCTTTATTTTCTCTTTGTTTACTCAAATATTGAATGCTTATGTCTTATTAATTTTGTAGGAAAGTATTCTAATGACTTGCTTATGACACCCCATAGAATATATTATGTTTAGTACCTTGGACACTGTAGCTTATTCACTTAAATCTCTAATAAATTGCATGTATTTTATGCACGGTCTGGTTAGCACAGTTAGTAAGGTGTTGGGTTTGCAATATGAAATTAAGACTGTCATTGGTTCGGATCCCATGTTATCATGTTTTTATTTTACTAGTGTGGTTTGTGGCTCTATAATATGAATGCCTACGTCTTTTAACAACAATAATCAAGTCTTCCAATGGACTTTTTAGTGAAACCCAATAGATAGCTTTATTTTCTCTTTGTTTACTAAAATATTGAATGCTTATGTCTTATAAATTTAGTAGGAAAGTATTCTAATGACTTGCTTATGACACCCCATAGAATATATTATGTTTAGTACCTTGGACACTGTAGCTTATTCACTTAAATCTCTGATAAATTGCACGTCTGGTATGCACAGTCTGGTTAGCACAGTTAGTAAGGTGTAGGGTTTGCACAATGAAATTAAGACTGTCATTGGTTCAAATCCCATGTTATCATGTTTTTATTTTACTAGTGTGGTTTGTGGCTCTATAATATGAATGCCTATGTCTTTTAACAACAATAGTCAAGTCTTCCAATGGACTTTGTAGTGAAACCCAATAGATAGCTTTATTTGCTCTTTGTTTACTAAAATATTGAATACTTATGTCTTTTAAATTTAGTAGGAAAGTATTCTAATGACTTGCTTATGACACCCCATAGAATATATTATGTTTAGTACCTTGGACACTGTAGTTTATTCACTTAAATCTCTGATAAATTGTTTGTTTGGTATGCACAGTCTGGTTAGCACAGTTAATAATTTCTTGGGTTTGCGCTATCAAATTAAGAGTGTCATTGGTTCGAATCCCATGATATCATGTTTTTATTTTACTAGTGTGGTTTGTGGCTCTATAATATGAATGCCTATGTCTTTTAACAACAATAGTCAAGTCTTCCAATGGACTTTTTAGTGAAACCCAATAGATAGCTTTATTTTCTCTTTGTTTACTAAAATATTGAATGATTATGTATTTTAAATTTAGTAGGAAAGTATTCTAATGACTTGCTTATGACACCCCATAGAATATATTATGTTTAGTACCTTGGACACTGTAGCTTATTCACTTAAATCACTGATACATTATGTACCTGGAATGCACAGTCTGGTTAGCACAGTTAGTAAGGTGTTGGGTTTGCACTATCAAATTAAGGCTGTCATTGGACCGAATCCCATGTTATCATGTTTTTATTTTACTAGTGTGGTTTGTGGCTCTGTAATATGAATGCCTATGTCTTTTAACAACAATAGTCAAGTCTTCCAATGGACTTTTTAGTGAAACCCAATAGATAGCTTTATTTTCTCTTTGTTTACTCAAATATTGAATGCTTATGTCTTATTAATTTTGTAGGAAAGTATTCTAATGACTTGCTTATGACACCCCATAGAATATATTATGTTTAGTACCTTGGACACTGTAGCTTATTCACTTAAATCTATGATAAATTATGCACCTGGTATACACAGTCTGGTTAGCACAGTTAGTAAGGTGTTGGGTTTCCACTATGAAATTTAGACTGTCATTGGTTTGAATCCCATAATATCATGTTTTTATTTTACTAGTGTGGTTTGTGGCTCTATAATATGAATGCCTATGTCTTTTAACAACAATAGTCAAGTCTTCCAATGGACTTTTTAGTGAAACCCAATAGATAGCTTTATTTTCTCTTTGTTTACTAAAATATTGAATGATTATGTCTTATAAATTTAGTTGAAAAGTAATCTAATGACTTGCTTATGACACCCCATAGAATATATTATGTTTAGTACCTTGGACACTGTAGCTTATTCACTTAAATCTATGATAAATTATGCACCTGGTATACACAGTCTGGTTAGCACAGTTAGTAAGGTGTTGGGTTTCCACTATGAAATTAAGACTGTCATTGGTTTGAATCCCATAATATCATGTTTTTATTTTACTAGTGTGGTTTGTGGCTCTATAATATGAATGCCTATGTCTTTTAACAACAATAGTCAAGTCTTCCAATGGACTTTTTAGTGAAACCCAATAGATAGCTTTATTTTCTCTTTGTTTACTAAAATATTGAATGATTATGTCTTATAAATTTAGTTGAAAAGTAATCTAATGACTTGCTTATGACAACCCATAGAATATATTATGTTTAGTACCTTGGACACTGTAGCTTATTCACTTAAATCTATGATAAATTATGTACCTGGTATACACAGTCTGGTTAGCACAGTTAGTAAGGTATTGGGTTTGCACTATCAAATTAAGGCTGTCATTGGTTCGAATCCCATGATATCATGTTTTTATTTTACTAGTGTGGTTTGTGGCTCTATAATATGAATGCCTATGTCTTTTAACAACAATAGTCAAGTCTTCCAATAGACTTTTTAGTGAAACCCAATAGATAGCTTTATTTTCTCTTTGTTTACTAAAATATTGAATGCTTATGTCTTATAAATTTAGTTGAAAAGTAATCTAATGACTTGCTTATGACACCCCATAGAATATATTATGTTTAGTACCTTGGACACTGTAGCTTATTCACTTAAATCTCTGATAAATTGCATGTCTGGTATGCACAGTCTGGTTAGCACAGTTAGTAAGGTGTTGGGTTTCCACTATGAAATTAAGACTGTCATTGGTTCGAATCCCATGATATCATGTTTTTATTTTACTAGTGTGGTTTGTGGCTCTATAATATGAATGCCTATGTCCTTTAACAACAATAGTCAAGTCTTCCAATGGACTTTTTAGTGAAACCCAATATATAGCTTTATTTTCTCTTTGTTTACTCAAATATTGAATGCTTATGTCTTATAAATTTAGTTGAAAAGTATTCTAATGACTTGCTTATGATACCCCATAGAATATATTATGTTTAGTACCTTGGACACTGTAGCTTATTCACTTAAATCTCTGATAAATTATGTACCTGGTATGCACAGTCTGGTTAGCACAGTTAGTAAGGTGTTGGGTTTGCACTATCAAATTAAGGCTGTCATTGGATCGAATCCTATGTTATCATGTTTTTATTTTACTAGTGTGGTTTGTGGCTCTATAATATGAATGCCTATGTCCTTTAACAACAATAGTCAAGTCTTCCAATGGACTTTTTAGTGAAACCCAATAGAAAGCTTTATTTTCTCTTTGTTTACTCAAATATTGAATGCTTATGTCTTATAAATTTAGTTGAAAAGTATTCTAATGACTTGCTTATGATACCCCATAGAATATATTATGTTTAGTACCTTGGACACTGTAGCTTATTCACTTAAATCTCTAATAAATTGCATATCTTTTATGCACGGTCTGGTTAGCACAGTTAGTAAGGTGTTGGGTTTGCAATATGAAATTAAGACTGTCATTGGTTTGAATCCCATGTTATCATGTTTTTATTTTACTAGTGTGGTTTGTGGCTCTATAATATGAATGCCTATGTCTTTTAACAACAATAGTCAAGTCTTCCAATAGACTTTTTAGTGAAACCCAATAGATAGCTTTATTTTCTCTTTGTTTACTAAAATATTGAATGCTTATGTCTTATAAATTTAGTTGAAAAGTAATCTAATGACTTGCTTATGACACCCCATAGAATATATTATGTTTTGTACCTTGGACACTGTAGCTTATTCACTTAAATCTCTGATAAATTGCATGTCTGGTATGCACAGTCTGGTTAGCACAGTTAGTAAGGTGTTGGGTTTCCACTATGAAATTAAGACTGTCATTGGTTCGAATCCCATGATATCATGTTTTTATTTTACTAGTGTGGTTTGTGGCTCTATAATATGAATGCCTATGTCTTTTAACAACAATAGTCAAGTCTTCCAATGGACTTTTTAGTGAAACCCAATAGATAGCTTTATTTTCTCTTTGTTTACTAAAATATTGAATGATTATGTCTTATAAATTTAGTTGAAAAGTAATCTAATGACTTGCTTATGACACCCCATAGAATATATTATGTTTAGTACCTTGGACACTGTAGCTTATTCACTTAAATCTATGATAAATTATGCACCTGGTATACACAGTCTGGTTAGCACAGTTAGTAAGGTGTTGGGTTTCCACTATGAAATTAAGACTGTCATTGGTTCGAATCCCATGATATCATGTTTTTATTTTACTAGTGTG
This sequence comes from Pseudophryne corroboree, assembly GCF_028390025.1. Taxonomy (NCBI): domain Eukaryota; kingdom Metazoa; phylum Chordata; class Amphibia; order Anura; family Myobatrachidae; genus Pseudophryne; species Pseudophryne corroboree. The sequence continues at coordinate 664,286,159 of NC_086449.1, read as the reverse complement.
GTTTGTGACTCTATAATATGAATGCCTATGTTTTTTAACAACAATAGTTAAGTCTTCCAATAGACTTTTTAGTGAAACCCAATAGATAGCTTTATTTTCTCTTTGTTTACTAAAATATTGAATGCTTATGTCTTATAAATTTAGTTGAAAAGTATTCTAATGACTTGCTTATAACACCCCATAGAATATATTATGTTTATTACCTTGGACACTGTAACTTATTCACTTAAATCTCTGATAAATTGCATGTCTGGTATGCACAGTCTGGTTAGCACAGTTAGTAAGGTGTTGGGTTTCCACTATGAAATTAAGACTGTCATTGGTTTGAATCCCATAATATCATGTTTTTATTTTACTAGTGTGGTTTGTGGCTCTATAATATGAATGCCTATGTCTTTTAACAACAATAGTCAAGTCTTCCAATGGACTTTTTAGTGAAACCCAATAGATAGCTTTATTTTCTCTTTGTTTACTAAAATATTGAATGATTATGTCTTATAAATTTAGTTGAAAAGTAATCTAATGACTTGCTTATGACAACCCATAGAATATATTATGTTTAGTACCTTGGACACTGTAGCTTATTCACTTAAATCTATGATAAATTATGTACCTGGTATACACAGTCTGGTTAGCACAGTTAGTAAGGTATTGGGTTTGCACTATCAAATTAAGGCTGTCATTGGTTCGAATCCCATGATATCATGTTTTTATTTTACTAGTGTGGTTTGTGGCTCTATAATATGAATGCCTATGTCTTTTAACAACAATAGTCAAGTCTTCCAATAGACTTTTTAGTGAAACCCAATAGATAGCTTTATTTTCTCTTTGTTTACTAAAATATTGAATGCTTATGTCTTATAAATTTAGTTGAAAAGTAATCTAATGACTTGCTTATGACACCCCATAGAATATATTATGTTTAGTACCTTGGACACTGTAGCTTATTCACTTAAATCTCTGATAAATTGCATGTCTGGTATGCACAGTCTGGTTAGCACAGTTAGTAAGGTGTTGGGTTTCCACTATGAAATTAAGACTGTCATTGGTTCGAATCCCATGATATCATGTTTTTATTTTACTAGTGTGGTTTGTGGCTCTATAATATGAATGCCTATGTCCTTTAACAACAATAGTCAAGTCTTCCAATGGACTTTTTAGTGAAACCCAATATATAGCTTTATTTTCTCTTTGTTTACTCAAATATTGAATGCTTATGTCTTATAAATTTAGTTGAAAAGTATTCTAATGACTTGCTTATGATACCCCATAGAATATATTATGTTTAGTACCTTGGACACTGTAGCTTATTCACTTAAATCTCTGATAAATTATGTACCTGGTATGCACAGTCTGGTTAGCACAGTTAGTAAGGTGTTGGGTTTGCACTATCAAATTAAGGCTGTCATTGGATCGAATCCTATGTTATCATGTTTTTATTTTACTAGTGTGGTTTGTGGCTCTATAATATGAATGCCTATGTCCTTTAACAACAATAGTCAAGTCTTCCAATGGACTTTTTAGTGAAACCCAATAGAAAGCTTTATTTTCTCTTTGTTTACTCAAATATTGAATGCTTATGTCTTATAAATTTAGTTGAAAAGTATTCTAATGACTTGCTTATGATACCCCATAGAATATATTATGTTTAGTACCTTGGACACTGTAGCTTATTCACTTAAATCTCTAATAAATTGCATATCTTTTATGCACGGTCTGGTTAGCACAGTTAGTAAGGTGTTGGGTTTGCAATATGAAATTAAGACTGTCATTGGTTTGAATCCCATGTTATCATGTTTTTATTTTACTAGTGTGGTTTGTGGCTCTATAATATGAATGCCTATGTCCTTTAACAACAATAGTCAAGTCTTCCAATGGACTTTTTAGTGAAACCCAATATATAGCTTTATTTTCTCTTTGTTTACTAAAATATTGAATGCTTATGTCTTATAAATTTAGTTGAAAAGTAATCTAATGACTTGCTTATGACACCCCATAGAATATATTATGTTTTGTACCTTGGACACTGTAGCTTATTCACTTAAATCTCTGATAAATTGCATGTCTGGTATGCACAGTCTGGTTAGCACAGTTAGTAAGGTGTTGGGTTTCCACTATGAAATTAAGACTGTCATTGGTTCGAATCCCATGATATCATGGTTTTATTTTACTAGTGTGGTTTGTGGCTCTATAATATGAATGCCTATGTCTTTTAACAACAATAGTCAAGTCTTCCAATGGACTTTTTAGTGAAACCCAATAGATAGCTTTATTTTCTCTTTGTTTACTAAAATATTGAATGATTATGTCTTATAAATTTAGTTGAAAAGTAATCTAATGACTTGCTTATGACACCCCATAGAATATATTATGTTTAGTACCTTGGACACTGTAGCTTATTCACTTAAATCTATGATAAATTATGTACCTGGTATACACAGTCTGGTTAGCACAGTTAGTAAGGTGTTGGGTTTCCACTATGAAATTAAGACTGTCATTGGTTCGAATCCCATGATATCATGTTTTTATTTTACTAGTGTGGTTTGTGACTCTATAATATGAATGCCTATGTTTTTTAACAACAATAGTTAAGTCTTCCAATAGACTTTTTAGTGAAACCCAATAGATAGCTTTATTTTCTCTTTGTTTACTAAAATATTGAATGCTTATGTCTTATAAATTTAGTTGAAAAGTATTCTAATGACTTGCTTATAACACCCCATAGAATATATTATGTTTATTACCTTGGACACTGTAACTTATTCACTTAAATCTCTGATAAATTGCATGTCTGGTATGCACAGTCTGGTTAGCACAGTTAGTAAGGTGTTGGGTTTCCACTATGAAATTAAGACTGTCATTGGTTTGAATCCCATAATATCATGTTTTTATTTTACTAGTGTGGTTTGTGGCTCTATAATATGAATGCCTATGTCTTTTAACAACAATAGTCAAGTCTTCCAATGGACTTTTTAGTGAAACCCAATAGATAGCTTTATTTTCTCTTTGTTTACTAAAATATTGAATGATTATGTCTTATAAATTTAGTTGAAAAGTAATCTAATGACTTGCTTATGACACCCCATAGAATATATTATGTTTAGTACCTTGGACACTGTAGCTTATTCACTTAAATCTATGATAAATTATGTACCTGGTATACACAGTCTGGTTAGCACAGTTAGTAAGGTATTGGGTTTGCGCTATCAAATTAAGGCTGTCATTGGTTCGAATCCCATGATATCATGTTTTTATTTTACTAGTGTGGTTTGTGGCTCTATAATATGAATGCCTATGTCTTTTAACAACAATAGTCAAGTCTTCCAATAGACTTTTTAGTGAAACCCAATAGATAGCTTTATTTTCTCTTTGTTTACTAAAATATTGAATGCTTATGTCTTATAAATTTAGTTGAAAAGTAATCTAATGACTTGCTTATGACACCCCATAGAATATATTATGTTTAGTACCTTGGACACTGTAGCTTATTCACTTAAATCTCTGATAAATTGCATGTCTGGTATGCACAGTCTGGTTAGCACAGTTAGTAAGGTGTTGGGTTTCCACTATGAAATTAAGACTGTCATTGGTTCGAATCCCATGATATCATGTTTTTATTTTACTAGTGTGGTTTGTGGCTCTATAATATGAATGCCTATGTCCTTTAACAACAATAGTCAAGTCTTCCAATGGACTTTTTAGTGAAACCCAATATATAGCTTTATTTTCTCTTTGTTTACTCAAATATTGAATGCTTATGTCTTATAAATTTAGTTGAAAAGTATTCTAATGACTTGCTTATGATACCCCATAGAATATATTATGTTTAGTACCTTGGACACTGTAGCTTATTCACTTAAATCTCTGATAAATTATGTACCTGGTATGCACAGTCTGGTTAGCACAGTTAGTAAGGTGTTGGGTTTGCACTATCAAATTAAGGCTGTCATTGGATCGAATCCTATGTTATCATGTTTTTATTTTACTAGTGTGGTTTGTGGCTCTATAATATGAATGCCTATGTCCTTTAACAACAATAGTCAAGTCTTCCAATGGACTTTTTAGTGAAACCCAATAGATAGCTTTATTTTCTCTTTGTTTACTCAAATATTGAATGCTTATGTCTTATAAATTTAGTTGAAAAGTATTCTAATGACTTGCTTATGATACCCCATAGAATATATTATGTTTAGTACCTTGGACACTGTAGCTTATTCACTTAAATCTCTAATAAATTGCATATCTTTTATGCACGGTCTGGTTAGCACAGTTAGTAAGGTGTTGGGTTTGCAATATGAAATTAAGACTGTCATTGGTTTGAATCCCATGTTATCATGGTTTTATTTTACTAGTGTGGTTTGTGGCTCTATAATATGAATGCCTATGTCTTTTAACAACAATAGTCAAGTCTTCCAATAGACTTTTTAGTGAAACCCAATAGATAGCTTTATTTTCTCTTTGTTTACTAAAATATTGAATGCTTATGTCTTATAAATTTAGTTGAAAAGTAATCTAATGACTTGCTTATGACACCCCATAGAATATATTATGTTTTGTACCTTGGACACTGTAGCTTATTCACTTAAATCTCTGATAAATTGCATGTCTGGTATGCACAGTCTGGTTAGCACAGTTAGTAAGGTGTTGGGTTTCCACTATGAAATTAAGACTGTCATTGGTTCGAATCCCATGATATCATGTTTTTATTTTACTAGTGTGGTTTGTGGCTCTATAATATGAATGCCTATGTCTTTTAACAACAATAGTCAAGTCTTCCAATGGACTTTTTAGTGAAACCCAATAGATAGCTTTATTTTCTCTTTGTTTACTCAAATATTGAATGCTTATGTCTTATAAATTTAGTTGAAAAGTATTCTAATGACTTGCTTATGATACCCCATAGAATATATTATGTTTAGTACCTTGGACACTGTAGCTTATTCACTTAAATCTCTAATAAATTGCATATCTTTTATGCACGGTCTGGTTAGCACAGTTAGTTAGGTGTTGGGTTTGCAATATGAAATTAAAACTGTCATTGGTTTGAATCCCATGTTATCATGTTTTTATTTTACTAGTGTGGTTTGTGGCTCTATAATATGAATGCCTATGTCTTTTAACAACAATAGTCAAGTCTTCCAATAGACTTTTTAGTGAAACCCAATAGATAGCTTTATTTTCTCTTTGTTTACTAAAATATTGAATGCTTATGTCTTATAAATTTAGTTGAAAAGTAATCTAATGACTTGCTTATGACACCCCATAGAATATATTATGTTTTGTACCTTGGACACTGTAGCTTATTCACTTAAATCTCTGATAAATTGCATGTCTGGTATGCACAGTCTGGTTAGCACAGTTAGTAAGGTGTTGGGTTTCCACTATGAAATTAAGACTGTCATTGGTTCGAATCCCATGATATCATGTTTTTATTTTACTAGTGTGGTTTGTGGCTCTATAATATGAATGCCTATGTCTTTTAACAACAATAGTCAAGTCTTCCAATGGACTTTTTAGTGAAACCCAATAGATAGCTTTATTTTCTCTTTGTTTACTCAAATATTGAATGCTCATGTCTTATAAATTTAGTTGAAAAGTATTCTAATGACTTGCTTATGATACCCCATAGAATATATTATGTTTAGTACCTTGGACACTGTAGCTTATTCACTTAAATCTCTGATAAATTATGTACCTGGTATGCACAGTCTGGTTAGCACAGTTAGTAAGGTGTTGGGTTTCCACTAAGAAATTAAGACTGTCATTGGTTTGAATCCCATGTTATCATGTTTTTATTTTACTAGTGTGGTTTGTGGCTCTATAATATGAATGCCTATGTCTTTTAACAACAATAGTCAAGTCTTCCAATGGACTTTTTAGTGAAACCCAATAGATAGCTTTATTTTCTCTTTGTTTACTCAAATATTGAATGCTTATGTCTTATAAATTTAGTTGAAAAGTATTCTAATGACTTGCTTATAACACCCCATAGAATATATTATGTTTATTACCTTGGACACTGTAACTTATTCACTTAAATCTCTGATAAATTGCACGTCTGGTATGCACAGTCTGGTTAGCACAGTTAGTAAGGTGTTGGGTTTCCACTATGAAATTAAGACTGTCATTGGTTCGAATCCCATGATATCATGTTTTTATTTTACTAGTGTGGTTTGTGGCTCTATAATATGAATGCCTATGTCTTTTAACAACAATAGTCAAGTCTTCCAATGGACTTTTTAGTGAAACCCAATAGATAGCTTTATTTTCTCTTTGTTTACTAAAATATTGAATGCTTATGTCTTATAAATTTAGTAGGAAAGTATTCTAATGACTTGCTTATGAAACCCCATAGAATATATTATGTTTAGTACCTTGGACACTGTAGCTTATTCACTTAAATCTCTGATAAATTGCAAGTCTGGTATGCACGGTCTGGTTAGCACAGTTAGTAAGGTGTAGGGATTGCACAATAAAATTAAGACTGTCATTGGTTCGAATCCCATGTTATCATGTTTTTATTTTACTAGTGTGGTTTGTGGCTCTATAATATGAATGCCTATGTCTTTTAACAACAATAGTCAAGTCTTCCAAGGACTTTTTAGTGAAACCCAAAAGATAGCTTTATTTTCTCTTTGTTTACTAAAATATTGAATGCTTATGTCTTTTAAATTTAGTAGGAAAGTATTCTAATGACTTGCTTATGACACCCCATAGAATATATTATGTTTAGTACCTTGGACACTGTAGTTTATTCACTTAAATCTCTGATAAATTGTTTGTTTGATTTGCACAGTCTGGTTAGCACAGTTAATAATTTGTTGGGTTTGCGCTATCAAATTAAGACTGTCATCGGTTCGAATCCCATGTTATCATGTTTTTATTTTACTAGTGTGGTTTGTGGCTCTATAATATGAATGCCTATTTTTTTTAACAACAATAGTTAAGTCTTCCAATAGACTTTTTAGTGAAACCCAATAGATAGCTTTATTTTCTCTTTGTTTACTAAAATATTGAATGCTTATGTCTTATAAATTTAGTAGGAAAGTATTCTAATGACTTGCTTATGACACCCCATAGAATATATTATGTTTAGTACCTTGGTCACTGTAGTTTATTCACTTAAATCTCTGATAAATTGTTTGTTTGGTATACACAGTCTGGTTAGCACAGTTAATAATTTCTTGGGTTTGCACTATCAAATTAAGACTGTCATTGGTTCGAATCCCATGTTATCATGTTTTTATTTTACTAGTGTGGTTTGTGGCTCTATAATATGAATGCCTATGTCTTTTAACAACAATAGTCAAGTCTTCCAATAGACTTTTAAGTGAAACCCAATAGATAGCTTTATTTTCTCTTTGTTTACTAAAATATTGAATGCTTATGTCTTATTAATTTTGTAGGAAAGTATTCTAATGACTTGCTTATGACACCCCATAGAATATATTATGTTTAGTACCTTGGACACTGTAGCTTATTCACTTAAATCTCTGATAAATTGCATGTCTGGTATGCACGGTCTGGTTAGCACAGAGTAAGGTGTTGGGTTTCCACTATGAAATTAAGACTGTCATTGGTTTGAATCCCATGATATCATGTTTTTATTTTACTAGTGTGGTTTGTGGCTCTATAATATGAATGCTTACGTCTTTTAACAACAATAATCAAGTCTTCCAATGGACTTTTTAGTGAAACCCAATAGATAGCTTTATTTTCTCTTTGTTTACTAAAATATTGAATGCTTATGTCTTTTAAATTTAGTAGGAAAGTATTCTAATGACTTGCTTATGACACCCCATAGAATATATTATGTTTAGTACCTTGGACACTGTAGCTTATTCACTTAAATCTCTGATAAATTATTTACCTGGTATACACAGTCTGGTTAGCACAGTTAGTAAGGTATTGGGTTTGCACTATCAAATTAAGGCTGTCATTTGATCGAATCCCATGTTATCATGTTTTTATTTTACTAGTGTGGTTTGTGGCTCTATAATATGAATGCCTATGTCTTTTAACAACAATAGTCAAGTCTTCCAATGGACTTTTTAGTGAAACCCAATAGATAGCTTTATTTTCTCTTTGTTTACTCAAATATTGAATGCTTATGTCTTATAAATTTAGTTGAAAAGTATTCTAATGACTTGCTTATAACACCCCATAGAATATATTATGTTTATTACCTTGGACACTGTAACTTATTCACTTAAATCTCTGATAAATTGCACGTCTGGTATGCACAGTCTGGTTAGCACAGTTAGTAAGGTGTTGGGTTTCCACTATGAAATTAAGACTGTCATTAGTTCGAATCCCATGATATCATGTTTTTATTTTACTAGTGTGGTTTGTGGCTCTATAATATGAATGCCTATGTCTTTTAACAACAATAGTCAAGTCTTCCAATGGACTTTTTAGTGAAACCCAATAGATAGCTTTATTTTCTCTTTGTTTACTAAAATATTGAATGCTTATGTCTTATAAATTTAGTAGGAAAGTATTCTAATGACTTGCTTATGAAACCCCATAGAATATATTATGTTTAGTACCTTGGACACTGTAGCTTATTCACTTAAATCTCTGATAAATTGCACGTTTGGTATGCACGGTCTGGTTAGCACAGTTAGTAAGGTGTAGGGATTGCACAATAAAATTAAGACTGTCATTGTTTCGAATCCCATGTTATCATGTTTTTATTTTACTAGTGTGGTTTGTGGCTCTATAATATGAATGCCTATGTCTTTTAACAACAATAGTCAAGTCTTCCAATGGACTTTTTAGTGAAACCCAATAGATAGCTTTATTTTCTCTTTGTTTACTAAAATATTGAATGCTTATGTCTTTTAAATTTAGTAGGAAAGTATTCTAATGACTTGCTTATGACACCCCATAGAATATATTATGTTTAGTACCTTGGACACTGTAGTTTATTCACTTAAATCTCTGATAAATTGTTTGTTTGATTTGCACAGTCTGGTTAGCACAGTTTATAATTTGTTGAGTTTGCGCTATCAAATTAAGACTGTCATCGGTTCGAATCCCATGTTATCATGTTTTTATTTTACTAGTGTGGTTTGTGGCTCTATAATATGAATGCCTATGTTTTTTAACAACAATAGTTAAGTCTTCCAATAGACTTTTTAGTGAAACCCAATAGATAGCTTTATTTTCTCTTTGTTTACTAAAATATTGAATGCTTATGTCTTATAAATTTAGTAGGAAAGTATTCTAATGACTTGCTTATGACACCCCATAGAATATATTATGTTTAGTACCTTGGTCACTGTAGTTTATTCACTTAAATCTCTGATAAATTGTTTGTTTGGTATACACAGTCTGGTTAGCACAGTTAATAATTTCTTGGGTTTGCGCTATCAAATTAAGACTGTCATTGGTTCGAATCCCATGTTATCATGTTTTTATTTTACTAGTGTGGTTTGTGGCTCTATAATATGAATGCCTACGTCTTTTAACAACAATAATCAAGTCTTCCAATGGACTTTTTAGTGAAACCCAATAGATAGCTTTATTTTCTCTTTGTTTACTAAAATATTGAATGCTTATGTCTTATAAATTTAGTAGGAAAGTATTCTAATGACTTGCTTATGACACCCCATAGAATATATTATGTTTAGTACCTTGGACACTGTAGCTTATTCACTTAAATCTCTGATAAATTGCACGTCTGGTATGCACAGTCTGGTTAGCACAGTTAGTAAGGTGTAGGGTTTGCACAATGAAATTAAGACTGTCATTGGTTCAAATCCCATGTTATCATGTTTTTATTTTACTAGTGTGGTTTGTGGCTCTATAATATGAATGCCTATGTCTTTTAACAACAATAGTCAAGTCTTCCAATGGACTTTGTAGTGAAACCCAATAGATAGCTTTATTTGCTCTTTGTTTACTAAAATATTGAATACTTATGTCTTTTAAATTTAGTAGGAAAGTATTCTAATGACTTGCTTATGACACCCCATAGAATATATTATGTTTAGTACCTTGGACACTGTAGTTTATTCACTTAAATCTCTGATAAATTGTTTGTTTGGTATGCACAGTCTGGTTAGCACAGTTAATAATTTCTTGGGTTTGCGCTATCAAATTAAGAGTGTCATTGGTTCGAATCCCATGATATCATGTTTTTATTTTACTAGTGTGGTTTGTGGCTCTATAATATGAATGCCTATGTCTTTTAACAACAATAGTCAAGTCTTCCAATGGACTTTTTAGTGAAACCCAATAGATAGCTTTATTTTCTCTTTGTTTACTAAAATATTGAATGATTATGTATTTTAAATTTAGTAGGAAAGTATTCTAATGACTTGCTTATGACACCCCATAGAATATATTATGTTTAGTACCTTGGACACTGTAGCTTATTCACTTAAATCACTGATACATTATGTACCTGGAATGCACAGTCTGGTTAGCACAGTTAGTAAGGTGTTGGGTTTGCACTATCAAATTAAGGCTGTCATTGGACCGAATCCCATGTTATCATGTTTTTATTTTACTAGTGTGGTTTGTGGCTCTGTAATATGAATGCCTATGTCTTTTAACAACAATAGTCAAGTCTTCCAATGGACTTTTTAGTGAAACCCAATAGATAGCTTTATTTTCTCTTTGTTTACTCAAATATTGAATGCTTATGTCTTATTAATTTTGTAGGAAAGTATTCTAATGACTTGCTTATGACACCCCATAGAATATATTATGTTTAGTACCTTGGACACTGTAGCTTATTCACTTAAATCTCTGATAAATTGCGTGTCTGGTATGCACAGTCTGGTTAGCACAGTTAGTAAGGTGTTGGGTTTCCACTATGAAATTAATACTGTCATTGGTTCGAATCCCATGATATCATGTTTTTATTTTACTAGTGTGGTTTGTGGCTCTATAATATGAATGCCTATGTCTTTTAACAACAATAGTCAAGTCTTCCAATGGACTTTTTAGTGAAACCCAATAGATAGCTCTATTTTCTCTTTGTTTACTAAAATATTGAATGATTATGTCTTTTAAATTTAGTAGGAAAGTATTCTAATGACTTGCTTATGACATCCCAAAGAATATATTATGTTTAGTACCTTGGACACTGTAGCTTATTCACTTAAATCTCTGATAAATTATGTACCTGGTATACACAGTCTGGTTAGCACAGTTAGTAAGGTGTTGGGTTTCCACTATGAAATTAAGACTGTCATTGGTTCGAATCCCATGATATCATGTTTTTATTTTACTAGTGTGGTTTGTGACTCTATAATATGAATGCCTATGTTTTTTAACAACAATAGTTAAGTCTTCCAATAGACTTTTTAGTGAAACCCAATAGATAGCTTTATTTTCTCTTTGTTTACTAAAATATTTAATGCTTATGTCTTATAAATTTAGTTGAAAAGTATTCTAATGACTTGCTTATAACACCCCATAGAATATATTATGTTTATTACCTTGGACACTGTAACTTATTCACTTAAATCTCTGATAAATTGCATGTCTGGTATGCACAGTCTGGTTAGCACAGTTAGTAAGGTGTTGGGTTTCCACTATGAAATTAAGACTGTCATTGGTTTGAATCCCATAATATCATGTTTTTATTTTACTAGTGTGGTTTGTGGCTCTATAATATGAATGCCTATGTCTTTTAACAACAATAGTCAAGTCTTCCAATGGACTTTTTAGTGAAACCCAATAGATAGCTTTATTTTCTCTTTGTTTACTAAAATATTGAATGATTATGTCTTATAAATTTAGTTGAAAAGTAATCTAATGACTTGCTTATGACACCCCATAGAATATATTATGTTTAGTACCTTGGACACTGTAGCTTATTCACTTAAATCTATGATAAATTATGGACCTGGTATACACAGTCTGGTTAGCACAGTTAGTAAGGTGTTGGGTTTCCACTATGAAATTAAGACTGTCATTGGTTCGAATCCCATGATATCATGTTTTTATTTTACTAGTGTGGTTTGTGACTCTATAATATGAATGCCTATGTTTTTTAACAACAATAGTTAAGTCTTCCAATAGACTTTTTAGTGAAACCCAATAGATAGCTTTATTTTCTCTTTGTTTACTAAAATATTGAATGCTTATGTCTTATAAATTTAGTTGAAAAGTATTCTAATGACTTGCTTATAACACCCCATAGAATATATTATGTTTATTACCTTGGACACTGTAACTTATTCACTTAAATCTCTGATAAATTGCATGTCTGGTATGCACAGTCTGGTTAGCACAGTTAGTAAGGTGTTGGGTTTCCACTATGAAATTAAGACTGTCATTGGTTTGAATCCCATAATATCATGTTTTTATTTTACTAGTGTGGTTTGTGGCTCTATAATATGAATGCCTATGTCTTTTAACAACAATAGTCAAGTCTTCCAATGGACTTTTTAGTGAAACCCAATAGATAGCTTTATTTTCTCTTTGTTTACTAAAATATTGAATGATTATGTCTTATAAATTTAGTTGAAAAGTAATCTAATGACTTGCTTATGACACCCCATAGAATATATTATGTTTAGTACCTTGGACACTGTAGCTTATTCACTTAAATCTATGATAAATTATGTACCTGGTATACACAGTCTGGTTAGCACAGTTAGTAAGGTATTGGGTTTGCACTATCAAATTAAGGCTGTCATTGGTTCGAATCCCATGATATCATGTTTTTATTTTACTAGTGTGGTTTGTGGCTCTATAATATGAATGCCTATGTCTTTTAACAACAATAGTCAAGTCTTCCAATAGACTTTTTAGTGAAACCCAATAGATAGCTTTATTTTCTCTTTGTTTACTAAAATATTGAATGCTTATGTCTTATAAATTTAGTTGAAAAGTAATCTAATGACTTGCTTATGACACCCCATAGAATATATTATGTTTAGTACCTTGGACACTGTAGCTTATTCACTTAAATCTCTGATAAATTGCATGTCTGGTATGCACAGTCTGGTTAGCACAGTTAGTAAGGTGTTGGGTTTCCACTATGAAATTAAGACTGTCATTGGTTCGAATCCCATGATATCATGTTTTTATTTTACTAGTGTGGTTTGTGGCTCTATAATATGAATGCCTATGTCCTTTAACAACAATAGTCAAGTCTTCCAATGGACTTTTTAGTGAAACCCAATATATAGCTTTATTTTCTCTTTGTTTACTCAAATATTGAATGCTTATGTCTTATAAATTTAGTTGAAAAGTATTCTAATGACTTGCTTATGATACCCCATAGAATATATTATGTTTAGTACCTTGGACACTGTAGCTTATTCACTTAAATCTCTGATAAATTATGTACCTGGTATGCACAGTCTGGTTAGCACAGTTAGTAAGGTGTTGGGTTTGCACTATCAAATTAAGGCTGTCATTGGATCGAATCCTATGTTATCATGTTTTTATTTTACTAGTGTGGTTTGTGGCTCTATAATATGAATGCCTATGTCCTTTAACAACAATAGTCAAGTCTTCCAATGGACTTTTTAGTGAAACCCAATAGATAGCTTTATTTTCTCTTTGTTTACTCAAATATTGAATGCTTATGTCTTATAAATTTAGTTGAAAAGTATTCTAATGACTTGCTTATGATACCCCATAGAATATATTATGTTTAGTACCTTGGACACTGTAGCTTATTCACTTAAATCTCTAATAAATTGCATATCTTTTATGCACGGTCTGGTTAGCACAGTTAGTAAGGTGTTGGGTTTGCAATATGAAATTAAGACTGTCATTGGTTTGAATCCCATGTTATCATGTTTTTATTTTACTAGTGTGGTTTGTGGCTCTATAATATGAATGCCTATGTCTTTTAACAACAATAGTCAAGTCTTCAAATAGACTTTTTAGTGAAACCCAATAGATAGCTTTATTTTCTCTTTGTTTACTAAAATATTGAATGCTTATGTCTTATAAATTTAGTTGAAAAGTAATCTAATGACTTGCTTATGACACCCCATAGAATATATTATGTTTTGTACCTTGGACACTGTAGCTTATTCACTTAAATCTCTGATAAATTGCATGTCTGGTATGCACAGTCTGGTTAGCACAGTTAGTAAGGTGTTGGGTTTCCACTATGAAATTAAGACTGTCATTGGTTCGAATCCCATGATATCATGTTTTTATTTTACTAGTGTGGTTTGTGGCTCTATAATATGAATGCCTATGTCTTTTAACAACAATAGTCAAGTCTTCCAATGGACTTTTTAGTGAAACCCAATAGATAGCTTTATTTTCTCTTTGTTTACTCAAATATTGAATGCTTATGTCTTATAAATTTAGTTGAAAAGTATTCTAATGACTTGCTTATGATACCCCATAGAATATATTATGTTTAGTACCTTGGACACTGTAGCTTATTCACTTAAATCTCTAATAAATTGCATATCTTTTATGCACGGTCTGGTTAGCACAGTTAGTTAGGTGTTGGGTTTGCAATATGAAATTAAAACTGTCATTGGTTTGAATCCCATGTTATCATGTTTTTATTTTACTAGTGTGGTTTGTGGCTCTATAATATGAATGCCTATGTCTTTTAACAACAATAGTCAAGTCTTCCAATAGACTTTTTAGTGAAACCCAATAGATAGCTTTATTTTCTCTTTGTTTACTAAAATATTGAATGCTTATGTCTTATAAATTTAGTTGAAAAGTAATCTAATGACTTGCTTATGACACCCCATAGAATATATTATGTTTTGTACCTTGGACACTGTAGCTTATTCACTTAAATCTCTGATAAATTGCATGTCTGGTATGCACAGTCTGGTTAGCACAGTTAGTAAGGTGTTGGGTTTCCACTATGAAATTAAGACTGTCATTGGTTCGAATCCCATGATATCATGTTTTTATTTTACTAGTGTGGTTTGTGGCTCTATAATATGAATGCCTATGTCTTTTAACAACAATAGTCAAGTCTTCCAATGGACTTTTTAGTGAAACCCAATAGATAGCTTTATTTTCTCTTTGTTTACTCAAATATTGAATGCTCATGTCTTATAAATTTAGTTGAAAAGTATTCTAATGACTTGCTTATGATACCCCATAGAATATATTATGTTTAGTACCTTGGACACTGTAGCTTATTCACTTAAATCTCTGATAAATTATGTACCTGGTATGCACAGTCTGGTTAGCACAGTTAGTAAGGTGTTGGGTTTCCACTAAGAAATTAAGACTGTCATTGGTTTGAATCCCATGTTATCATGTTTTTATTTTACTAGTGTGGTTTGTGGCTCTATAATATGAATGCCTATGTCTTTTAACAACAATAGTCAAGTCTTCCAATAGACTTTTTAGTGAAACCCAATAGATAGCTTTATTTTCTCTTTGTTTACTAAAATATTGAATGCTTATGTCTTATAAATTTAGTTGAAAAGTATTCTAATGACTTGCTTATGATACCCCATAGAATATATTATGTTTAGTACCTTGGACACTGTAGCTTATTCACTTAAATCTCTGATAAATTGCATGTCTGGTATGCACAGTCTGGTTAGCACAGTTAGTAAGGTGTTGGGTTTCCACTAAGAAATTAAGACTGTCATTGGTTTAAATCCCATGATATCATGTTTTTATTTTACTAGTGTGGTTTGTGGCTCTATAATATGAATGCCTATGTCTTTTAACAACAATAGTCAAGTCTTCCAATGGACTTTTTAGTGAAACCCAATAGATAGCTTTATTTTCTCTTTGTTTACTAAAATATTGAATGATTATGTCTTTTAAATTTAGTAGGAAAGTATTCTAATGACTTGCTTATGACACCCCATAGAATATATTATGTTTAGTACCTTGGACACTGTAGCTTATTCACTTAAATCTCTGATAAATTATGTACGTGGTATGCACAGTCTGGTTAGCACAGTTAGTAAGGTGTTGGGTTTGCACTATCAAATTAAGTCTGTCATTGGATCGAATCCCATGTTATCATGTTTTTATTTTACTAGTGTGGTTTGTGGCTCTATAATATGAATGCCTATGTCTTTTAACAACAATAGTCAAGTCTTCCAATGGACTTTTTAGTGAAACCCAATAGATAGCTTTATTTTCTCTTTGTTTACTCAAATATTGAATGCTTATGTCTTATTAATTTTGTAGGAAAGTATTCTAATGACTCTATGGGGTATCATAAGCAAGTCATTAGAATACTTTTCAACTAAATTTATAAGACATAAGCATTCAATATTTGAGTAAACAAAGAGAAAATAAAGCTATCTATTGGGTTTCACTAAAAAGTCCATTGGAAGACTTGACTATTGTTGTTAAAAGACATAGGCATTCATATTATAGAGCCACAAACCACACTAGTAAAATAAAAACATGATAACATAGGATTCGATCCAATGACAGCCTTAATTTGATAGTGCAAACCCAACACCTTACTAACTGTGCTAACCAGACTGTGCATACCAGGTACATAATTTATCAGAGATTTAAGTGAATAAGCTACAGTGTCCAAGGTACTAAACATAATATATTCTATGGGGTATCATAAGCAAGTCATTAGAATACTTTTCAACTAAATTTGTAAGACATAAGCATTCAATATTTGAGTAAACAAAGAGAAAATAAAGCTATATATTGGGTTTCACTAAAAAGTCCATTGGAAGACTTGACTATTGTTGTTAAAGGACATAGGCATTCATATTATAGAGCCACAAACCACACTAGTAAAATAAAAACATGATATCATGGGATTCGAACCAATGACAGTCTTAATTTCATAGTGGAAACCCAACACCTTACTAACTGTGCTAACCAGACTGTGCATACCAGACATGCAATTTATCAGAGATTTAAGTGAATAAGCTACAGTGTCCAAGGTACTAAACATAATATATTCTATGGGGTGTCATAAGCAAGTCATTAGATTACTTTTCAACTAAATTTATAAGACATAAGCATTCAATATTTTAGTAAACAAAGAGAAAATAAAGCTATCTATTGGGTTTCACTAAAAAGTCTATTGGAAGACTTGACTATTGTTGTTAAAAGACATAGGCATTCATATTATAGAGCCACAAACCACACTAGTAAAATAAAAACATGATAACATGGGATTCAAACCAATGACAGTCTTAATTTCATATTGCAAACCCAACACCTTACTAACTGTGCTAACCAGACCATGCATAAAAGATATGCAATTTATTAGAGATTTAAGTGAATAAGCTACAGTGTCCAAGGTACTAAACATAATATATTCTATGGGGTGTCATAAGCAAGTCATTAGAATACTTTCCTACAAAATTAATAAGACATAAGCATTCAATATTTGAGTAAACAAAGAGAAAATAAAGCTATCTATTGGGTTTCACTAAAAAGTCTATTGGAAGACTTGACTATTGTTGTTAAAAGACATAGGCATTCATATTATAGAGCCACAAACCACACTAGTAAAATAAAAACATGATATCATGGGACTCGAACCAATGACAGCCTTAATTTGATAGTGCAAACCCAATACCATACTAACTGTGCTAACCAGACTGTGTATACCAGGTACATAATTTATCATAGATTTAAGTGAATAAGCTACAGTGTCCAAGGTACTAAACATAATATATTCTATGGGGTGTCATAAGCAAGTCATTAGAATACTTTCCTACTAACTTTAAAAGACATAATCATTCAATATTTTAGTAAACAAAGAGAAAATAAAGCTATCTATTGGGTTTCACTAAAAAGTCTATTGGAAGACTTAACTATTGTTGTTAAAAAACATAGGCATTCATATTATAGAGTCACAAACCACACTAGTAAAATAAAAACATGATAACATGGGATTCGAACCAAGGACAGTCTTAATTTGATAGCGCACACCCAACAAATTATTAACTGTGCTAACCAGACTGTGCATACCAAACAAACAATTTATCAGAGATTTAAGTGAATAAACTACAGTGTCCAAGGTACTAAACATATATTCTATGGGGTGTCATAAGCAAGTCATTAGAATTCTTTCCTACTAAATTTAAAAGACATAATCATTCAATATTTTAGTAAACAAAGAGAAAATAAAGCTATCTATTGGGTTTCACTAAAAAGTCCATTGGAAGACTTGACTATTGTTGTTAAAAGACATAGGCATTCATATTATAGAGCCACAAACCACACTAGTAAAATAAAAACATGATATTATGGGATTTGAACCAATGACAGTCTTAATTTCATAGTGGAAACCCAACACCTTACTAACTGTGCTAACCAGACCGTGCATACCAGACAGGCAATTTATCAGAGATTTAAGTGAATAAGCTACAGTGTCCAAGGTACTAAACATAATATATTCTATGGGGTGTCATAAGCAAGTCATTAGAATACTTTCCTACTAAATTTATAAGACATAAGCATTCAATATTTTAGTAAACAAAGAGAAAATAAAGCTATCTATTGGGTTTCACTAGAAAGTCCATTGGAAGACTTGACTATTGTTGTTAAAAGATATAGGCATTCATATTATAGAGCCACAAACCACACTAGTAAAATAAAAACATAATAACATGGGATTCGAACCAATGACAGTCTTAATTTCGTTGTGCAAACCCAACACCTTACTAACTGTGCTAACCAGACTGTGCATACCATATGTGCAATTTGATTTAAGTGAATAAGCTACAGTGTCCAAGGTACTAAACATAATATATTCTATGGGGTGTCATAAGCAAGTCATTAGAATACTTTCCTACTAAATTTATAAGACATAAGCATTCAATACTTTAGTAAACAAAGAGAAAATAAAGCTATCTATTGGGTTTCACTAAAAAGTCTATTGGAAGACTTAACTATTGTTGTTAAAAATCATAGGCATTCATATTATAGAGCCACAAACCACACTAGTAAAATAAAAACATGATAACATGGGATTCGATCCAATGACAGCCTTAATTTGATAGTGCAAACCCAACACCTTACTAACTGTGCTAACCAGACTGTGCATACCAGGCACATAATTTATCAGAGATTTAAGTGAATAAGCTACAGTGTCCAAGGTACTAAACATAATATATTCTATGGGGTGTCATAAGCAAGTCATTAGAATACTTTCCTACTAAATTTAAAAGACATAATCATTCAATATTTTAGTAAACAAAGAGAAAATAAAGCTATCTATTGGGTTTCACTAAAAAGTCCATTGGAAGAATTGACTATTGTTGTTAAAACACATAGGCATTCATATTATAGAGCCACAAACCACACTAGTAAAATAAAAACATGATACCATAGGATTCAAACCAATGACAGTATTAATTTCATAGTGGAAACCCAACACCTTAATAACTGTGCTAACCAGACCATGCATAAAAGACATGCAATTTATTAGAGATTTTAGTGAATAAGCTACAGTGTCCAAGGTACTAAACATTATATATTCTATGGGGTGTCATAAGCAAGTCATTAGAATACTTTCCAACAAAATTAATAAGACATAAGCATTCAATATTTGAGTAAACAAAGAGAAAATAAAGCTATCTATTGGGTTTCACTAAAAAGTCCATTGGAAGACTTGACTATTGTTGTTAAAAGACATAGGCATTCATATTATAGAGCCACAAACCACACTAGTAAAATAATGGTTTGAATCCTATGGTATCATGTTTTTATTTTACTAGTGTGGTTTGTGGCTCTATAATATGAATGCCTATGTCTTTTAACAACAATAGTCAATTCTTCCAATGGACTTTTTAGTGAAACCCAATAGATAGCTTTATTTTCTCTTTGTTTACTAAAATATTGAATGATTATGTCTTTTAAATTTAGTAGGAAAGTATTCTAATGACTTGCTTTTGACACCCCATAGAATATATTATGTTTAGTACCTTGGACACTGTAGTTTATTCACTTAAATATCTGATAAATTGTTTGTTTGGTATGCACAGTCTGGTTAGCATAGTTAATAATTTCTTGGGTTTGCGCTATCAAATTAAGACTGTCATTGGTTCAAATCCCATGTTATCATGTTTTTATTTAACTAGTGTGGTTTGTGGCTCTATAATATGAATGCCTATGTCTTTTAACAACAATAGTCAAGTCTTCCAATAGACTTTTTAGTGAAACCCAATAGATAGCTTTATTTTCTCTTTGTTTACTAAAATATTGAATGCTTATGTCTTATAAATTTAGTAGGAAAGTATTCTAATGACTTGCTTATGACACCCCATAGAATATATTATGTTTAGTACCTTGGACACTGTAGCTTATTCACTTAAATCTCTGATAAATTGCCTGTCTGGTATGCACGGTCTGGTTAGCACAGTTAGTAAGGTGTTGGGTTTCCACTATGAAATGAAGACTGTCATTGGTTCAAATCCCATGTTATCATGTTTTTATTTTACTAGTGTGGTTTGTGGCTCTATAATATGAATGCCTATGTCTTTTAACAACAATAGTCAAGTCTTCCAATGGACTTTTTAGTGAAACCCAATAGATAGCTTTATTTTTTCTTTGTTTACTAAAATATTGAATGATTATGTATTTTAAATTTAGTATGAAAGTATTCTAATGACTTGCTTATGACACCCCATAGAATAGATTATGTTTAGTACCTTGGACACTGTAGCTTATTCACTTAAATCTCTGATAAATTATGTGCTTGGTATGCACAGTCTGGTTAGCACAGTTAGTAAGGTGTTGGGTTTGCACTATCAAATTAAGACTGTCATTGGATCGAATCCCATGTTATCATGTTTTTATTTTACTAGTGTGGTTTGTGGCTCTATAATATGAATGCCTATGTCTTTTAACAACAATAGTCAAGTCTTTCAATGGACTTTTTAGTGAAACCCAATAGATAGCTTTATTTTCTCTTTGTTTACTCAAATATTGAATGCTTATGTCTTATTAATTTTGTAGGAAAGTATTCTAATGACTTGCTTATGACACCCCATAGAATATATTATGTTTAGTACCTTGGACACTGTAGCTTATTCACTTAAATCTCTGATAAATTGTATGTCTTGTATGCACAGACTGGTTAGCACAGTTAGTAAGGTGTTGTGTTTGCACTATGAAATTAATACTGTCATTGGTTCGAATCCCATGTTATCATGTTTTTATTTTACTAGTGTGGTTTGTGGCTCTATAATATGAATGCCTATGTCTTTTAACAACAATAGTCAAGTCTTCCAATGGACTTTTTAGTGAAACCCAATAGATAGCTTTATTTTCTCTTTGTTTACTAAAATATTGAATGATTATGTCTTTTAAATTTAGTAGGAAAGTATTCTAATGACTTGCTTATGACACCCCATAGAATATATTATGTTTAGTACCTTGGACACTGTAGCTTATTCACTTAAATCTCTGATATATTATGCGCGTGGTATGCACAGTCTGGTTAGCACAGTTAGTAAGGTGTTGGGATGCACTATCAAATTAAGTCTGTCATTGGATCGAATCCCATGTTATCATGTTTTTATTTTACTAGTGTGGTTTGTGGCTCTATAATATGAATGCCTATGATTTTTAACAACAATAGTTAAGTCTTCCAATAGACTTTTTAGTGAAACCCAATAGATAGCTTTATTTTCTCTTTGTTTACTAAAATATTGAATGATTATGTCTTTTAAATTTAGTAGGAAAGTATTCTAATGACTTGCTTTTGACACCCCATAGAATATATTATGTTTAGTACCTTGGACACTGTAGTTTATTCACTTAAATATCTGATAAATTGTTTGTTTGGTATGCACAGTCTGGTTAGCATAGTTAATAATTTCTTGGGTTTGCGCTATCAAATTAAGACTGTCATTGGTTCAAATCCCATGTTATCATGTTTTTATTTAACTAGTGTGGTTTGTGGCTCTATAATATGAATGCCTATGTCTTTTAACAACAATAGTCAAGTCTTCCAATAGACTTTTTAGTGAAACCCAATAGATAGCTTTATTTTCTCTTTGTTTACTAAAATATTGAATGCTTATGTCTTATAAATTTAGTAGGAAAGTATTCTAATGACTTGCTTATGACACCCCATAGAATATATTATGTTTAGTACCTTGGACACTGTAGCTTATTCACTTAAATCTCTGATAAATTGCCTGTCTGGTATGCACGGTCTGGTTAGCACAGTTAGTAAGGTGTTGGGTTTCCACTATGAAATGAAGACTGTCATTGGTTCAAATCCCATGTTATCATGTTTTTATTTTACTAGTGTGGTTTGTGGCTCTATAATATGAATGCCTATGTCTTTTAACAACAATAGTCAAGTCTTCCAATGGACTTTTTAGTGAAACCCAATAGATAGCTTTATTTTTTCTTTGTTTACTAAAATATTGAATGATTATGTATTTTAAATTTAGTATGAAAGTATTCTAATGACTTGCTTATGACACCCCATAGAATAGATTATGTTTAGTACCTTGGACACTGTAGCTTATTCACTTAAATCTCTGATAAATTATGTGCTTGGTATGCACAGTCTGGTTAGCACAGTTAGTAAGGTGTTGGGTTTGCACTATCAAATTAAGACTGTCATTGGATCGAATCCCATGTTATCATGTTTTTATTTTACTAGTGTGGTTTGTGGCTCTATAATATGAATGCCTATGTCTTTTAACAACAATAGTCAAGTCTTTCAATGGACTTTTTAGTGAAACCCAATAGATAGCTTTATTTTCTCTTTGTTTACTCAAATATTGAATGCTTATGTCTTATTAATTTTGTAGGAAAGTATTCTAATGACTTGCTTATGACACCCCATAGAATATATTATGTTTAGTACCTTGGACACTGTAGCTTATTCACTTAAATCTCTGATAAATTGTATGTCTTGTATGCACAGACTGGTTAGCACAGTTAGTAAGGTGTTGTGTTTGCACTATGAAATTAATACTGTCATTGGTTCGAATCCCATGTTATCATGTTTTTATTTTACTAGTGTGGTTTGTGGCTCTATAATATGAATGCCTATGTCTTTTAACAACAATAGTCAAGTCTTCCAATGGACTTTTTAGTGAAACCCAATAGATAGCTTTATTTTCTCTTTGTTTACTAAAATATTGAATGATTATGTCTTTTAAATTTAGTAGGAAAGTATTCTAATGACTTGCTTATGACACCCCATAGAATATATTATGTTTAGTACCTTGGACACTGTAGCTTATTCACTTAAATCTCTGATATATTATGCGCGTGGTATGCACAGTCTGGTTAGCACAGTTAGTAAGGTGTTGGGATGCACTATCAAATTAAGTCTGTCATTGGATCGAATCCCATGTTATCATGTTTTTATTTTACTAGTGTGGTTTGTGGCTCTATAATATGAATGCCTATGATTTTTAACAACAATAGTTAAGTCTTCCAATAGACTTTTTAGTGAAACCCAATAGATAGCTTTATTTTCTCTTTGTTTACTAAAGTATTGAATGCTTATGTCTTATAAATTTAGTAGGAAAGTATTCTAATGACTTGCTTATGACACCCCATAGAATATATTATGTTTAGTACCTTGGACACTGTAGCTTATTCACTTAAATCAAATTGCACATAGGGTATGCACAGTCTGGTTAGCACAGTTAGTAAGGTGTTGGGTTTGCGCAACGAAATTAAGACTGTCATTGGTTCGAATCCCATGTTATTATGTTTTTATTTTACTAGTGTGGTTTGTGGCTCTATAATATGAATGCCTATATCTTTTAACAACAATAGTCAAGTCTTCCAATGGACTTTCTAGTGAAACCCAATAGATAGCTTTATTTTCTCTTTGTTTACTAAAATATTCAATGCTTATGTCTTTTAAATTTAGTAGGAAAGTATTCTAATGACTTGCTTATGACACCCCATAGAATATATTATGTTTAGTACCTTGAACACTGTAGTTTATTCACTTAAATCTCTGATAAATTGTTTGTTTGGTATGCACAGTCTGGTTAGCATAGTTAATAATTTCTTGAGTTTGCGCTATCAAATTAAGACTGTCATTGGTTCAAATCCCATGTTATCATGTTTTTATTTAACTAGTGTGGTTTGTGGCTCTATAATATGAATGCCTATGTCTTTTAACAACAATAGTCAAGTCTTCCAATAGACTTTTTAGTGAAACCCAATAGATAGCTTTATTTTCTCTTTGTTTACTAAAATATTGAATGCTTATGTCTTATAAATTTAGTAGGAAAGTATTCTAATGACTTGCTTATGACACCCCATAGAATATATTATGTTTAGTACCTTGGACACTGTAGCTTATTCACTTAAATCAAATTGCACATATGGTATGCACAGTCTGGTTAGCACAGTTAGTAAGGTGTTGGGTTTGCGCAACGAAATTAAGACTGTCATTGGTTCGAATCCCATGTTATTATGTTTTTATTTTACTAGTGTGGTTTGTGGCTCTATAATATGAATGCCTATATCTTTTAACAACAATAGTCAAGTCTTCCAATGGACTTTCTAGTGAAACCCAATAGATAGCTTTATTTTCTCTTTGTTTACTAAAATATTCAATGCTTATGTCTTTTAAATTTAGTAGGAAAGTATTCTAATGACTTGCTTATGACACCCCATAGAATATATTATGTTTAGTACCTTGAACACTGTAGTTTATTCACTTAAATCTCTGATAAATTGTTTGTTTGGTATGCACAGTCTGGTTAGCATAGTTAATAATTTCTTGAGTTTGCGCTATCAAATTAAGACTGTCATTGGTTCAAATCCCATGTTATCATGTTTTTATTTAACTAGTGTGGTTTGTGGCTCTATAATATGAATGCCTATGTCTTTTAACAACAATAGTCAAGTCTTCCAATAGACTTTTTAGTGAAACCCAATAGATAGCTTTATTTTCTCTTTGTTTACTAAAATATTGAATGCTTATGTCTTATAAATTTAGTAGGAAAGTATTCTAATGACTTGCTTATGACACCCCATAGAATATATTATGTTTAGTACCTTGGACACTGTAGCTTATTCACTTAAATCTCTGATAAATTGCCTGTCTGGTATGCACGGTCTGGTTAGCACAGTTAGTAAGGTGTTGGGTTTCCACTATGAAATTAAGACTGTCATTGGTTCAAATCCCATGTTATCATGTTTTTATTTTACTAGTGTGGTTTGTGGCTCTATAATATGAATGCCTATGTCTTTTAACAACAATAGTCAAGTCTTCCAATGGACTTTTTAGTGAAACCCAATAGATAGCTTTATTTTTTCTTTGTTTACTAAAATATTGAATGATTATGTATTTTAAATTTAGTATGAAAGTATTCTAATGACTTGCTTATGACACCCCATAGAATAGATTATTATGTTTAGTACCTTGGACACTGTAGTTTATTCACTTAAATCTCTGATAAATTATATGCCTGGTATGCACAGTCTGGTTAGCACAGTTAGTAAGGTGTTGGGTTTGCACTATCAAATTAAGACTGTCATTGGATCGAATCCCATGTTATCATGTTTTTATTTTACTAGTGTGGTTTGTGGCTCTATAATATGAATGCCTATGTCTTTTAACAACAATAGTCAAGTCTTTCAATGGACTTTTTAGTGAAACCCAATAGATAGCTTTATTTTCTCTTTGTTTACTCAAATATTGAATGCTTATGTCTTATTAATTTTGTAGGAAAGTATTCTAATGACTTGCTTATGACACCCCATAGAATATATTATGTTTAGTACCTTGGACACTGTAGCTTATTCACTTAAATCTCTGACAAATTGTACGTCTTGTATGCACGGTCTGGTTAGCACAGTTAGTAAGGTGTTGTGTTTGCACTATGAAATTAATACTGTCATTGGTTCGAATCCCATGTTATCATGTTTTTATTTTACTAGTGTGGTTTGTGGCTCTATAATATGAATGCCTATGTCTTTTAACAACAATAGTCAAGTCTTCCAATGGACTTTTTAGTGAAACCCAATAGATAGCTTTATTTTCTCTTTGTTTACTAAAATATTAAATGATTATGTCTTTTAAATTTAGTAGGAAAGTATTCTAATGACTTGCTTATGACACCCCATAGAATATATTATGTTTAGTACCTTGGACACTGTAGCTTATTCACTTAAATCTCTGATATATTATGTGCGTGGTATGCACAGTCTGGTTAGCACAGTTAGTAAGGTGTTGGGATGCACTATCAAATTAAGTCTGTCATTGGATCGAATCCCATGTTATCATGTTTTTATTTTACTAGTGTGGTTTGTGGCTCTATAATATGAATGCCTATGTCTTTTAACAACAATAGTCAAGTATTCCAATGGACTTTTTAGTGAAACCCAATAGATAGTTTTATTTTCTCTTTGTTTACTCAAATATTGAATGCTTATGTCTTATTAATTTTGTAGGAAAGTATTCTAATGACTTGCTTATGACACCCCATAGAATATATTATGTTTAGTACCTTGGACACTGTAGCTTATTCACTTAAATCTCTGATAAATTGCACGTCTTGTATGCATGGTATGGTTAGCACAGTTAGTAAGGTGTTGGGTTTGCACTATGAAATTAAGACTGTCATTGGTTCGAATCCCATGTTATCATGTTTTTATTTTACTAGTGTGGTTTGTGGCTCTATAATATGAATGCCTATGTCTTTTAACAACAATAGTCAAGTCTTCCAATAGACTTTTTAGTGAAACCCAATAGATAGCTTTATTTTCTCTTTGTTTACTAAAATATTGAATGCTTATGTCTTTTAAATTTAGTAGGAAAGTATTCTAATGACTTGCTTATGACACCCCATAGAATATATTATGTTTAGTACCTTGGACACTGTAGCTTATTCACTTAAATCTCTGATAAATTATGCACGTGGTATGCACAGTCTGGTTAGCACAGTTAGTAAGGTGTTGGGTTTGCACTATCAAATTAAGACTGTCATTGGATCGAATCCCATGTTATCATGTTTTTATTTTACTAGTGTGGTTTGTGGCTCTATAATATGAATGCCTATGTCTTTTAACAACAATAGTCAAGTCTTTCAATGGACTTTTTAGTGAAACCCAATAGATAGCTTTATTTTCTCTTTGTTTACTCAAATATTGAATGCTTATGTCTTATTAATTTTGTAGGAAAGTATTCTAATGACTTGCTTATGACACCACATAGAATATATTATGTTTAGTACCTTGAACACTGTAGCTTATTCACTTAAATCTCTGATAAATTGCACGTCTTGTATGCACGGTATGGTTAGCACAGTTAGTAAGGTGTTGGGTTTGCACTATGAAATTAAGACTGTCATTGGTTCGAATCCCATGTTATCATGTTTTTATTTTACTAGTGTGGTTTGTGGCTCTATAATATGAATGCCTATGTCTTTTAACAACAATAGTCAAGTCTTCCAATGGACTTTTTAGTGAAACCCAATAGATAGCTTTATTTTCTCTTTGTTTACTAAAATATTGAATGATTATGTCTTTTAAATTTAGTAGGAAAGTATTCTAATGACTTGCTTATGACACCCCATAGAATATATTATGTTTAGTACCTTGGACACTGTAGCTTATTCACTTAAATCTCTGATATATTATGTGCGTGGTATGCACAGTCTGGTTAGCACAGTTAGTAAGGTGTTGGGATGCACTATCAAATTAAGTCTGTCATTGGATCGAATCCCATGTTATCATGTTTTTATTTTACTAGTGTGGTTTGTGGCTCTATAATATGAATGCCTATGATTTTTAACAACAATAGTTAAGTCTTCCAATAGACTTTTTAGTGAAACCCAATAGATAGCTTTATTTTCTCTTTGTTTACTAAAGTATTGAATGCTTATGTCTTATAAATTTAGTAGAAAAGTATTCTAATGACTTGCTTATGACACCCCATAGAATATATTATGTTTAGTACCTTGGACACTGTAGCTTATTCACTTAAATCAAATTGCACGTATGGTATGCACAGTCTGGTTAGCACAGTTAGTAAGGTGTTGGGTTGCACAACGAAATTAAGACTGTCATTGGTTCGAATCCCATGTTATTATGTTTTTATTTTACTAGTGTGGTTTGTGGCTCTATAATATGAATGCCTATATCTTTTAACAACAATAGTCAAGTCTTCCAATGGACTTTCTAGTGAAACCCAATAGATAGCTTTATTTTCTCTTTGTTTACTAAAATATTCAATGCTTATGTCTTTTAAATTTAGTAGGAAAGTATTCTAATGACTTGCTTATGACACCCCATAGAATATATTATGTTTAGTACCTTGAACACTGTAGTTTATTCACTTAAATCTCTGATAAATTGTTTGTTTGGTATGCACAGTCTGGTTAGCATAGTTAATAATTTCTTGGGTTTGCGCTATCAAATTAAGACTGTCATTGGTTCAAATCCCATGTTATCATGTTTTTATTTAACTAGTGTGGTTTGTGGCTCTATAATATGAATGCCTATGTCTTTTAACAACAATAGTCAAGTCTTCCAATAGACTTTTTAGTGAAACCCAATAGATAGCTTTATTTTCTCTTTGTTTACTAAAATATTGAATGCTTATGTCTTATAAATTTAGTAGGAAAGTATTCTAATGACTTGCTTATGACACCCCATAGAATATATTATGTTTAGTACCTTGGACACTGTAGCTTATTCACTTAAATCTCTGATAAATTGCCTGTCTGGTATGCACGGTCTGGTTAGCACAGTTAGTAAGGTGTTGGGTTTCCACTATGAAATTAAGACTGTCATTGGTTCAAATCCCATGTTATCATGTTTTTATTTTACTAGTGTGGTTTGTGGCTCTATAATATGAATGCCTATGTCTTTTAACAACAATAGTCAAGTCTTCCAATGGACTTTTTAGTGAAACCCAATAGATAGCTTTATTTTTTCTTTGTTTACTAAAATATTAAATGATTATGTATTTTAAATTTAGTATGAAAGTATTCTAATGACTTGCTTATGACACCCCATAGAATAGATTATTATGTTTAGTACCTTGGACACTGTAGTTTATTCACTTAAATCTCTGATAAATTATATGCCTGGTATGCACAGTCTGGTTAGCACAGTTAGTAAGGTGTTGGGTTTGCACTATCAAATTAAGACTGTCATTGGATCGAATCCCATGTTATCATGTTTTTATTTTACTAGTGTGGTTTGTGGCTCTATAATATGAATGCCTATGTCTTTTAACAACAATAGTCAAGTCTTTCAATGGACTTTTTAGTGAAACCCAATAGATAGCTTTATTTTCTCTTTGTTTACTCAAATATTGAATGCTTATGTCTTATTAATTTTGTAGGAAAGTATTCTAATGACTTGCTTATGACACCCCATAGAATATATTATGTTTAGTACCTTGGACACTGTAGCTTATTCACTTAAATCTCTGACAAATTGTACGTCTTGTATGCACGGTCTGGTTAGCACAGTTAGTAAGGTGTTGTGTTTGCACTATGAAATTAATACTGTCATTGGTTCGAATCCCATGTTATCATGTTTTTATTTTACTAGTGTGGTTTGTGGCTCTATAATATGAATGCCTATGTCTTTTAACAACAATAGTCAAGTCTTCCAATGGACTTTTTAGTGAAACCCAATAGATAGCTTTATTTTCTCTTTGTTTACTAAAATATTAAATGATTATGTCTTTTAAATTTAGTAGGAAAGTATTCTAATGACTTGCTTATGACACCCCATAGAATATATTATGTTTAGTACCTTGGACACTGTAGCTTATTCACTTAAATCTCTGATATATTATGTGCGTGGTATGCACAGTCTGGTTAGCACAGTTAGTAAGGTGTTGGGATGCACTATCAAATTAAGTCTGTCATTGGATCGAATCCCATGTTATCATGTTTTTATTTTACTAGTGTGGTTTGTGGCTCTATAATATGAATGCCTATGTCTTTTAACAACAATAGTCAAGTATTCCAATGGACTTTTTAGTGAAACCCAATAGATAGTTTTATTTTCTCTTTGTTTACTCAAATATTGAATGCTTATGTCTTATTAATTTTGTAGGAAAGTATTCTAATGACTTGCTTATGACACCCCATAGAATATATTATGTTTAGTACCTTGGACACTGTAGCTTATTCACTTAAATCTCTGATAAATTGCACGTCTTGTATGCATGGTATGGTTAGCACAGTTAGTAAGGTGTTGGGTTTGCACTATGAAATTAAGACTGTCATTGGTTCGAATCCCATGTTATCATGTTTTTATTTTACTAGTGTGGTTTGTGGCTCTATAATATGAATGCCTATGTCTTTTAACAACAATAGTCAAGTCTTCCAATAGACTTTTTAGTGAAACCCAATAGATAGCTTTATTTTCTCTTTGTTTACTAAAATATTGAATGCTTATGTCTTTTAAATTTAGTAGGAAAGTATTCTAATGACTTGCTTATGACACCCCATAGAATATATTATGTTTAGTACCTTGGACACTGTAGCTTATTCACTTAAATCTCTGATAAATTATGTACGTGGTATGCACAGTCTGGTTAGCACAGTTAGTAAGGTGTTGGGTTTGCACTATCAAATTAAGACTGTCATTGGATCGAATCCCATGTTATCATGTTTTTATTTTACTAGTGTGGTTTGTGGCTCTATAATATGAATGCCTATGTCTTTTAACAACAATAGTCAAGTCTTTCAATGGACTTTTTAGTGAAACCCAATAGATAGCTTTATTTTCTCTTTGTTTACTCAAATATTGAATGCTTATGTCTTATTAATTTTGTAGGAAAGTATTCTAATGACTTGCTTATGACACCACATAGAATATATTATGTTTAGTACCTTGAACACTGTAGCTTATTCACTTAAATCTCTGATAAATTGCACGTCTTGTATGCACGGTATGGTTAGCACAGTTAGTAAGGTGTTGGGTTTGCACTATGAAATTAAGACTGTCATTGGTTCGAATCCCATGTTATCATGTTTTTATTTTACTAGTGTGGTTTGTGGCTCTATAATATGAATGCCTATGTCTTTTAACAACAATAGTCAAGTCTTCCAATGGACTTTTTAGTGAAACCCAATAGATAGCTTTATTTTCTCTTTGTTTACTAAAATATTGAATGATTATGTCTTTTAAATTTAGTAGGAAAGTATTCTAATGACTTGCTTATGACACCCCATAGAATATATTATGTTTAGTACCTTGGACACTGTAGCTTATTCACTTAAATCTCTGATATATTATGTGCGTGGTATGCACAGTCTGGTTAGCACAGTTAGTAAGGTGTTGGGATGCACTATCAAATTAAGTCTGTCATTGGATCGAATCCCATGTTATCATGTTTTTATTTTACTAGTGTGGTTTGTGGCTATATAATATGAATGCCTATGATTTTTAACAACAATAGTTAAGTCTTCCAATAGACTTTTTAGTGAAACCCAATAGATAGCTTTATTTTCTCTTTGTTTACTAAAGTATTGAATGCTTATGTCTTATAAATTTAGTAGGAAAGTATTCTAATGACTTGCTTATGACACCCCATAGAATATATTATGTTTAGTACCTTGGACACTGTAGCTTATTCACTTAAATCAAATTGCACGTATGGTATGCACAGTCTGGTTAGCACAGTTAGTAAGGTGTTGGGTTGCACAACGAAATTAAGACTGTCATTGGTTCGAATCCCATGTTATTATGTTTTTATTTTACTAGTGTGGTTTGTGGCTCTATAATATGAATGCCTATATCTTTTAACAACAATAGTCAAGTCTTCCAATGGACTTTCTAGTGAAACCCAATAGATAGCTTTATTTTCTCTTTGTTTACTAAAATATTCAATGCTTATGTCTTATAAATTTAGTAGGAAAGTATTCTAATGACTTGCTTATGACACCCCATAGAATATATTATTCTTGGACACTGTAGCTTATTCACTTAAATCTCTGATAAATTGCCTGTCTGGTATGCACGGTCTGGTTAGCACAGTTAGTAAGGTGTTGGGTTTCCACTATGAAATTAAGACTGTCATTGGTTCAAATCCCATGTTATCATGTTTTTATTTTACTAGTGTGGTTTGTGGCTCTATAATATGAATGCCTATGTCTTTTAACAACAATAGTCAAGTCTTCCAATGGACTTTTTAGTGAAACCCAATAGATAGCTTTATTTTTTCTTTGTTTACTAAAATATTGAATGATTATGTATTTTAATTTTTTTTTTTTTAATAAGGTAATTTTTATTCACAAACTGAAGAATAAGGTACAGACATTGCAGATCATCACAATATCACAACAATAAATCTTTCGGCTCAAGACAGACCTCCAATATTGGAGGAAATTCACATTCAAGGGATATCAGAACATGACCATGAGGGAATTACACATACTTTCTTGCTGTACAGATTATTTGGGTCTGCAAGATCCGCAGCCATCAATATAAATCCTCATACATTTTTATATTTACGCCCTTAAGCTAACCAATAAGAACATAACATCAACAGGGGAAAAACAAAAAACAAAAAACAAAACCTGAAGCAAGGTGAGAATGGATAATCTGATTCCGGACCACAGTAATTATGCGGATAAACAGGCGGCTCCACAGGGCTCAACCGCCAAGCATCTCACTTATGTCACTAAGCAGTAAATATTTGGCAAGTTAGCATTTCAGTGCCCTCTATATTTGCAGGGTCATGTGCGCATGGGGGGAGTCGAGCCATGGAGACCAGACCTTTTCAAATTTGGCTGATGCGTTCTGTTTCATATATATATATCTTTCCTTAATTATTGTATCATTAATTAGGGTCTTAAGCCCAGACACCGAAGGGGCTCTGGGGGCCATCCATAGCCTCGCAATGCAAACCTTAGCCAAGGCACATACATTACTGGCATAGAGACCCCTTGAAACAGACAGAGAGGATGAGCATCCCATCCCCAGAATACAGAACTGAGGGGTAAGCACTCCGCCAGTTACTCCTGTACTTTCCAGGACTGACCCGACCCCCAACCAGAACACCCTCAGCCTCGGACAATCCCACATTAGATGCCAAAATGTTCCAACCTCCCCCCCGCATTTAGGACAAAGGCCAGATCCGCCCGTACCGAAAGTAGCTAGTCTAGCCGGAGTCATATATGTCCTGTGTAAAATGAAGAATTGAATCTGCTGAAATCTAAGAGATTTGGTAACTTTGGCAGGGTATTCCAGAGCGAGGGCCCAGTCCTCTTAAGTTATTAAACCCATATCCTCCTCCCATTTTCCTCGGAGACGTGTCAGAGGGTCCGCATGGAGCTTAGCAAGTAAATATCCATACGCACAGGAGACCATCTTAGCTCGACCCAAAGTAGCCACAAAGGTCTTGATGGGAAATGGGAGGATACGTGGGGGGGACTCAACAAACTGGGACTGGAGGGCGTGACGAAGCTGGAGATATCTGAAAAAATAGGAATTGGGTAACCCAAACTCATCTTTCAGTTGCTGAAAGGATTTGAGTACCCCATCTAGGTAGAGTTGGGAAATAGAAACCACAGATCTAGGGGCCCACACCTCCCGCCCCTCAAGCGCGTGTAGTTCAGGGAGCCAGTCAGAGTACCATAGGGGGGTATCAGGGTCCAAACCATCGTATCCCAAGAGGACTCTCAGGGCCTGCCATATTTTTAATGCCTGGAAAATAATAGGGGGAAGAAACCGAGATATGCTCCCACTCAACAGCACCTGCACAGGAGAGAGGTGAGGAAAGTAGGAGCGAATAAACTCACAGTGTAAGGAGTTAACCCCAGAATCCTGCGCCCACACACTAATATGAGTCAGCTGGGCAGCATAGTAATACATCTGAAAATTAGGCAGAGCCAGGCCACCGTCAGAGCGCTGCCTGGTAAGAGTATTTAGCTGTATCCTAGAACGTTTGTTAGCCCATATCAAAGAGGATAGAACACTATTTAATTTTCTAAAGAATAGCGGATAAATATATACCGGGGACTGGAGAATAATGTATAAAAGTTTGGGGAGTATAATCATTTTAATGAGATTGACCCTGCCAGACACCGTCAGTGGAAGCTTACACCAAGCTTTGGATTTGCCCATAATCCACTGCATGGCTGGGTCCAGGTTCAGAGGGACAAAATCGGAAGGGTCACTAGTTATTTGAATCCCGAGGTATTTAAATTGTATCGTCCAACGTAGTGGCAGGGGGATTTTGGGAATAGTAGGGGGGGGGCCTATGACTGGCATAATGTACGATTTAGACCAGTTAATTCTAAGTCCCGAGTGATCACCAAAGCACTCAATCACCCGTAGCAGAGTGGGCATTGACTTGGTGTAATCTTGCAAGAACAGCAACATGTCGTCAGCATAAAGAGCTATTCTATCCTCACGTGAGCCCGTACTGATTCCCACAATATCTGGGTGTGATCTTATCAGAC